>NC_047110.1:82933515-83196015 GCF_902500255.1 Thalassophryne amazonica
TCCACTGTTTAAGGACATTTTTTAATGACGTGACGACTCGGCAAATCTGTGTGGGCCGCGACAGGAAAAACACCTCCATGTTGAAAACCATTTGTAAAATTCAGGCGGCTTTTGATGTCTTTCAACAAGTGAGTAACTGAGAAATTATTTAACAGCTTGGGCATGTTCCAACTTGCCCGTTAAGGTTTCCAACAGAGGTGTTTTTCCTGTCGCGATCCCCCGCGGTCGGGTCCGGCCCGACATGCGACTCTGCCCGCACGTTCTTTCATTACAAAATGTCCATTAACAATGGAATGTCCGAATAAAATTTTCCACAATTTTCCAAATTATTAGAAAAGTTATTCAATAATAGATTAGACAAATTCATAAATAAACAGAAATTACTTACTGATAGTCAATATGGATTCAGAGCACATAGTTCAACATCACTTGCATTAATAGAATCAGTTGAGGAGATTACAAACACCATAGACCACAAATTACATTCAGTTGGAATATTTATAGACCTTAAAAAGGCTTTTGATACAATCAATCATGACATATTAATCAGTAAACGTGAACAGTATGGGATTAGGGGGTTGGTGTTGCACTGGGTGAGAAGCTACTTAAGTAACAGAAAACAGTTTGTGAAGTTGGGGGAATATACATCATCATGCTTGGACAATGCTTGTGGCGTCCCACAGGGGTCAGTATTGGGTCCAAAACTGTTTCTAATTTATATAAATGATAGTGTCAATGTTTCCAAAATATTAAAATTAGTATTATTTGCAGATGACACAAGCATTTTTTGTTCAGGGGGGGATTTGCAGGAGTTACTGAGGAGGATCAGTATAGAAATGGGAAAATTGAAAATATGGTTTGACAGAAACAAATTATCATTAAACTTAAGTAAAACAAAATACATGTTATTTGGCTATTGTAATACAGACATACAGGTTCAGTTACAAGTCGAGGGGGTAGATATTGAAAGGGTACATGAAAATAAGTTTCTGGGGGTGATAATAGATGATAAGATAAACTGGAAGACTCATATAAAACATATACAAAGTAAACTGTCAAGAAGCATTTCAGTTCTAAACAAAGCGAAACATATTCTGGACCACAACTCACTCCGCATTCTTTACTGCTCACTGGTTTTACCATATTTACAGTACTGTGCAGAGGTATGGGGTAATACTTATAAAGGTACAACACAATCACTATCAGTAATGCAGAAAAGAGCTATAAGAATTATTCATAATACTGGCTATAGAGATCATACAAATCCACTATTTTTACAATCCAAATTCTTAAAATTCACAGACTTGGTTCATTTTCAAACAGTACAAATCGTGTATAAAGCAATAAACAATTTACTTCCAGCAAATATTAAAAATATGTTTTTTAACAGATCAGGGGATTGCAGTCTGAGGGGGAAATTTAATTTAAAGCATCAGTGGGCACGAACAACATTAAAAGGTTTCTGTATTTCTGTCTGTGGGGTGAGGATGTGGAACAGATTGGGAGTGGGGCTCAAGCAATGTCCAAGCATGAACCAGTTCAAACAGCGGTACAAAAATATGTTTTTTTCTAGGTATAGGGAGGAGGAAGGGTAATGGGGGTTAGGGTGTTTTTGTTTTTTGCTTCGGCTTGTAAATATATAGTATTTTGTAGGTATGTGTAGGTGTATATTTATGTTTGTCTATATATGTGTGTATATATGTATATATATGTGTATGTATGTTGATGGATATATATATCGGTTTAGGTGTGTAGGAATCTATGTGTATATGTGGCAAAGGGTATTACTGGTTGTGGGGAAGAAGGGGTAGGGATAAATAAGCTGATGCTTCACCCTACCCCTTTTCGGACATGTTGGGTACACAGTAGGAACTTTTTTGTTGTTGTCTTTACTGATCTATCTTGTAATTGTTGTTGTATCAAATGTTCGAAATAAATAGTTTTCATTCATTCATTCATTCATAAACTCCTCATGCCGACTTCTTCTGAAAGTTCTCTGTTCTCTGACGACTTACTGGGTCAACAGAGCCTGAAATGTGGACGTTTTCAACTTGAAACGGCGAGACGCTGCCACCTCGACGCGCAGATCGCCATCAGGCGCCGTGGGCCGTCCTTACGGCGACACTACCAGACCAAAATCTCTCATCAGCCGTTAAAATTTTTACCGAAAACCAGCTGAATTTATCGAATGGTGTCCACTCAGTTGTGCCTTACAGTTTTGAAAAAATTTTGATCAAACAAAGCAGCAGTCTCTGAGCCATTCCTAAACAATGAAAAAATCGACGAGAGGGTGGGCCACTCATCACTCAAAGACTGCCCACAGGCGAATGACATAACCGACAGGCGTGAAAAAACTCTCGCATGCCCACAAGGGTTCAAGCATGTCTGATGTAATCACACGTGATTCAAATCCATATGGTTTTTGAAAAAAAATAATAAGGTCGGATACTTTTCTAATAGACCTCGTATATTGTATATAATAATCATTAGATTATAATATATAAACAAAAATAAATTTAAAAAATATTACAATTTGAAAACAAATGCACCCAAAAGTGATGACCTCTGCAACTGCTTAATGCTAATTTTTAACATTGAAAATGCCATAGACATGCTAACGCGTTAGCATCGCTCCCGTTTTTAAGTTATAAAATACATCTATCAACTGTTTCAGAAGACCATAACAGGCCGGTTTAACATAAAAAAAGGTAAATAATACTCACAGATGTATGTTCTTTAGGGTTTTAGTGGGGGAAAATTAAGCGAAAGAAAGAAAGAATAAACAAAGCAATCGAAGCACTGTTTCAATCTGCGAACCACTGCTTCGATTGGTTCAAGGTTCAAAGCAAAGCCGCGCTGCAGAAAAGTTGATTACGGACCCACTGCAGGGTCCGTAATCAATGTAGAAAAATGATCATTTTCCTGACAAACACCCCCCAAAATAACGGCGACTCCGAAGGACCAATAACAGAATCGTTAAGCAAAAAGCTTATTGATGTCGGTGGATCGAATCATTTCTTAACGATACCTGAAAGGAACTGATTCTCGATACCCATCCCTATTCGTGAATGAATTGATTCCTGTTTGTCTGTCTGTTATTGTGTCTGCCCGCGCAGTCTTTTAATAAGTTCCCTGCAACTGTGCAGTAGCCTAGCTCTAATGATGCGTCCTGCCACGTTGCTAAAACCTGCCTAGTGCCTAAAGAGCAGAAGAAGCCTAATGCTTTTAAGAAGGGTTTCCATTCATGAACGAGATTTTGCTTAGTTTTTAAAGCTTGATGGAGACCCTGCACTTACATTCCTGACTGTGAAGAATGAACAAATATCTTGTTTCTTGGGAGGGGGGCTGTCATCCATTACCAAATATCACTGAAGTCTAGCTCAAGAGAGAGAGATAGGGGTGGGGGGGGACGGGGGTTGATGGGCGGTCGCGGCCACTGTGGGAAGTGTGCTGCTTGGAGTGACAAGTGGGATAGCCAACCAAGTTAGCGAGAAACGGGTAGCTAATCAGCAGTGTTGCCACAGTTAATTTGAAAAAGTAATCCAATTACTGATTACTGATTCCTCCTTGAAAAAGTAACTTAGTTAATTTACTGATTACTCAATTGGAAAAGTAACTAAGTTAGTTTACTAGTTACTTTTTTAGTTACTTTCCCCAGATGCCGACAACAACCCTCTGCCACCTCAACATGACAATGATACCTGTTTTGCCAAAACTCACTTTATAGTCACCCTTTCTTGGCTTCAATGAAAATAAATACTTGTTTCATAAAAAGTAAAATAAAGACCTCTTTCTTGACCTCATATTTAACTGTTGACAGCACTGTAACAGTAAAACTTGCAATTTCTAACCTACATTGTTTATAAATGTAACTATTAAATTAATTCTTACATTTTTCTAACATTTTAATTCTCTCTAAACATTTTACTTGTTGAAATTATTATTTTAAGTAGTATTAGTAGTTGTAGTAAAAAAAAGGCTTCAAAACTGGACTTTTAATCTAGGGGTGTTGTGGGGGGGGGGCATCCTTGCCCCACGCCCCCATTACATATGGATTCACCCCTGCTTTGGCGTTTGAGCACAAAGAATGGATAACATTTATTTATGCAGAAAACATGACCAGATTTACAGGTAAGAAAGTTTTATTGCATTTTCACATCATGTGGTCCTCAGAAAGAGAGTTTAGGTGCATTTGAGTGGAAAATAGTGTTAGTTGTTGACGCGTCGCGGAGGATCACCTGTTTTTAACGACCAGATACGGAGCAGCTTGGAGAAAAAAAAGCATAAAAATGTCTTTGTAAAGCTCAGTGCAGGTGTGCTGTTGTCACTGTGCTTTAAGAGGTGAGGACGAGTCGTAGCTGTTGCAGAAAAACACGGATGAAAAGCTCACAGCTCGCTTAAAGTGTGTAGTTTAGTCGAACCCTGACCCCCTGCCCACGGATCAAGTTTAATGCTGCTATCGACCCACAATGCAAAAATAATAGTAACGCACAGTGATTTGGAGAAGTAACTTTAATCTGATTACTGATTTGGAAAGATTAACGCATTAGATTACTCGTTACTAAAAAAAAGGGGTCAGATTAGACCGGCATCACCGCTAATCAGACAAGGATATCTACATTAAAGAGGGGGGCTTCGAGCAGTGGCATATATTTAAGCCTTTATGTGCCATAATAATGGAGGACAGCAGTTTTATTGGTTGTGATTACACAGTATTGGTAGGGACGTGACCCTAGCGTCCCTAGCCAAAATTACGCCCTACAGGATAAAAATCTACAACTACCGCTGGATTGGATAGCTACGTTCACAGCCAAGGCTGGTACACATTTACAGCTAGGTGGACTGGTACAATGCAGATGAAGTGTATTGCCCAAAGACAGATAGGTAATGTAACCAGGCATTCAGCCCAGATTGGTAGCCCAATTCCTGCTTTGATCCTTCATGGTATACATAAATTGAGCAAGGTGCTGGAAATATCCTTCAGAGAATTTGGTCTATGTTACCCTGAAAACTCTGCAGCGTTACTTTATCACTACAAGCCAAAATTTCTGAAACAAGGCAGGATGGCTCTGTAGTTTTCTGATGTTTATATCAAATTCTGAACCATCCATCTAAAGTAAAGATTAAGACATCATTTTTCCAATCTTAATTTTCCACAGTTTTGGTGTGACAGTGCTGACAGCAGCATTACTTGATGTTGTCATCTGCTACTGTAACCCATATATTCTAAAGTGATACCTTTAATTAAATCTGGTTGTAAACATCTTTTTACAAATTACAGGCCTGTGTCTCTATTGTTGCAATAACAACGACCTAACTTGCTGGATGAAAGTCAATATGGTTTTAGAGCAGGTAGGTCCACTGCACTGGCTCTGCTCGATTCAGTAGTCATATGGACCAAAGAGAAATAGTAATAGGTTTATTTATTGACCTGAGAAAGGCTTTTGATACAACTGATCACAACACATTATTTCAGGGGTAATCATAGAGCGTGTCAAAGAAAATAAGTTCTTAGGTGTTGTTATTGATGAAAGAATGAATTGGAAAGGTCATATTCAACATATTCAAAGAAAGTGTCTAAAAGTATTGCAGTACTAAATAAGGTAAGGCATGTTCTTGATTGCAAAGCACTTCATACTCTGTATTGTTCATTGATTGCTCCATACTTGGCTTACTGTGCTGAAGTTTGGGGCAGTAATTATAAAACTACATTGCAACCATTATTTATTCTTCAAAAAACAGCATTAAGAACAATTCACAATGTAGGTTATCGAGATCACACCAATTCATTGTTTATTAAATCTAAAATATTAAAACTACATGATTTGATTAATTTAAGACTGTGCAATTAATGTATAAAGTGAAAAATAAGCAAATGTCCCTCAGAATTCAAGAATTTTTTTAAGGAGAGAGAGGGAAAATATAATTTAAGGGGCTTGTATCATTTTAAAATTGCTGGCACTAGGACATTTGTATTTCTACTTGTGGCCCTAAAATATGGAATAATCTGGCGAAGGAACTCAAGCGATGCCCAAATGTCAATCAGTTTAAATGCCAATATAAGGAACTGATGTTTTCTGAATATGTGAAAATTGTCTAAATTCTCTGAAAATTCAGTTCATGGTTGAAGGACTATATAGCTGTTGGTTAAAGTATGGACAATTAAGTTGTTCTTTTTTCTTTTTGGGGGGGGGATTATGCAATGTGTGCTGTTGTTGGTTTGGATATGATGAGGAATTTGAGTTTATTGATTATTTTAAGATGTCTCTGTTTGCTGTTCTGCTCACTTTGTTTTGTTTTGGTTTTGTTGTGATAAGTAAAAGTTGCTGAGGTAAAAGGGGTAGGTGTATATAAGCTTTGCTTCTACCTACATCCTTTCAGTTGCATGGGTTGACTGGCTGAGAAAATAGTTTTGTTTTATTTTGTTTAGTTTTATTGTGTTGCAAAGTTCTTTCCTTGAACCAAATAAACTTGAACTTGAACACATGCCCTTCTATGTACAGTGGTTGCAAAAAGTGGTGAATTGAGTTATTGTTGCCTTTCTATCATCTCAAACCAGTCTTGCATTCCTCTTTGAAGACTGTTATCAACAAAGAATTTTCCCCAGAGAACTGTCACCCACTGGATATTTCTTCTTTTTCTAGCCAAACTCTGTAGACCCTAAAAAAAAGCATGTTTGTGGCAACAAATATGGCACATTCAAAGTAATTTAAATGTCCTTTCTTCTCCATGCTGATGCTTTGATGACAGCAGATCAGCTTGTCCTTGTCCACATATCTACATGTACATTGAGTTTCTGCCATATGGTTGACTAATTCCATTTTTATTTGATGTCACCACAGAGTGTAAAAACTCAGTATGAATTTCTCTTAGGAACATCTTGGCATGCAACATTAGGGATGTCTGGGATTCCCGACATGGCATCCCTGCCCCCACAATCCAACCCCATGAAAGAGCTGGATCATGCATGGACAGATTCATTATAATTTTATGAAAAACAGATCATCTGCTGTACATCTACTGTTGTGCAACTTGTTAGCGTATGTATTTTTGTGGCACTTAATAATAATCATAATTTTATTGATTTGCAGGCATACTTTCCAGCAAACGTTCCTGCAATGTTTCATGCTGCTTTCTCCAATCACCAGCAGGTCAGGTCGGGTCTGGGGCAGGGTGTCGCAGCATCACCCACACTACGGTACTCCCCCGGGTCTTGGCTGGCAACTGCTCAGCCAGACAGCCGGTCCATCCCCAGCTCACAAAAGCAGGCCTCTATGTGTTGCAGCAAAGTGATTTATGTGAACCCTTGGCCTTTTCTACTCGCTGGGTCCTCATCAGGCAAAATAAGTTTTTTCTTTGGGTGCATTAATTCTGAAATTTTATTATCTGATTTAATTCAGTCTGTCTGCAGTAAATCTTTGAGTATGTAATTTGTGTCTTCAGAACAAAATCTTTTCAAATGTGTTTTTTGGGACTCTGTCAACCTTTACAGTGTCACAGAAGATGTGTTCAATATCCCAGTAGGTCACCTCAACCCTAATTGGGATGCCCAGGACCTGTTGTTCCTTCTCTCATGTATTTCACACTTGTGGTGCCTTTACAGTTTCTGAGAACTGGGGCATGGGAAATGACATTGTTATGGAAGCAGTATGTTGGACGAAAGTCAAGTCTACTCTACATTAGCAGTCAGTCGGAACTGACCCATTTAGCTGACTTTGTCCTCCAAAGTCCTCAGGACCCCAGTGGCTGGGGAAAGCCAAGGGGACACCCACATTTTACCTGTCTGCTGCAGTTAAATGCAGATAGTTGCTTACTTTGGACACTCAGGGGAGGTGATGGTCTAGTGGTTAAGTGTTGGGCTTGAGACCAGAGGGTCCTTGGTTCAAATCCCAGCCTGACCAGAAAATCACTAAGGGCCCATGGGCAAGGTGTTATGTGCTGACGCGGGTCAGAGAACCGAACCAGCATCTGACAATGGCCCAGCGCTAAATAACCAGAAAGCGGTTCCAAGAAACAAATTTATTCCCCCTCATGTGCAATAATTCGTGTATAACATAAATATTCAGCTGTCTTGGCAAGGTGAAGGACGACGCGCTCTCCAGCGCCCAAATGGATCAAAGCCCAGCACTTCTGGACTCAGATTCACCGCCGAACACCCCCCAGGTGGATACGACAAACTGACTCTGTGAAGGACGGAAAAGGTGAGGTAAGTCAACAGAGCTACAACAAATATCCTTCAGAGGCACACACTATCAGCAACACATTCAGGTCTGAATTTAAGCTTTATGTAAATGAGCAGCTTCTCACAACAGGTGGAGGATCATCAGTCCGTACGCCACGGCAGTGAGAAGCAAACTGCACAATTCTCATCAATGTTCAAATATACTGCGTAACAAAACGCCAAATTACTATTAACGATTATTCAGACGATAATCACCTCTGATGTGTGCTGACAGCATGTGTCCCTCACCCGTCCTCCTTCACAGGCACGATGTGTCAAACCCTGGCGCGGTCCTCAGCGTCTCACAACCGAACGTCACAAGGTCGAGTTCCCGGCAGTTCTGCTCAAATCACTCATGGCTTAAATGCAGAACGCCATCTCATTATCTGCTTCAGCTGAAAGTCTTTAAGTCTGCACGTGAGCATCATCCACAGGTGCTGCAAGTTGTTAGGCCTGCACGTGAACATCCTCCACAGGTGCAGCCAATAGTTCTGATGAGGGTGAAGGACTCTTCCGCCAGCACCTTCTCCACAGAAAAAAACAGTTTGCATACCACCTGGAGAGCAAAGAAAAGAAAACAGCACCAAAATGTCCAGCCAAACCCCCCAACACACAACACAAGGTCCTTAATCCCCTAGTTGCTCCCAGTGTGTAGTGGGTACCTTGTATGGTAGCAGCCTGACATCATGGTGAATGTGAGGCATGGATGTGTAAAGAGCTTGGAGCCTCTGATACAGATGGAAAAGCGCTATTTAAATGCAGCCCAGTACTTTAGAAAGGTGGGGACCCAGACAGCAAATAGATCCGGGCCAGATGTAGTCCAACATCTGGTACCAATCCTGAAAACAGATCCGGTCCAGACAATTTTTACACCCTGGCCCAGATCCGGCACGGCTCCACTTTACAGTTCTGGAACAGATCCGGACCAGATCTGAACCAGATCCGCAAAAGACCAACCATTTACAGCCCATATCTGGCACGGATCTGGGACGGATGTGGACCACATCACAGCACCGTGGCAGGAACAAGTTTTACAGGGGTAAGTTCCGTGGATCCAAGGAAACTGATTTGTATCTGTAACACACAGATCAGTGTCCATGGACTTATAAAACTTGTCGTAAAGAAACAAACCACTTTGCGATAAGCATTAAAAAAAAACTCAGTGATGATGATGATTACAGAGTATACACTAACACTCCCCCCCCCCATGATCCATGGAGTTTTCACAGCCCTGAGTTTATAACCGCTAATGGATAGTTTCTGCCGAGTGCAGATAAAATTGATTATCGTTATGCTAACCCCATGTTCCTGCCATGGTGCTGTGATGCCGACTACATCTGTCCCAGATCCGTGCCAGATATGGTCTGTAAACGGTTGGTCTTTTGCGGCTCCAGTTCAGATCTGGTCCGGATCTGTTCCACAACTGTAAAGTGGAGCCGTGCCGGATCTGGGCCAAGGTGCAAAAACTGTCTGGACCGGATCCATTTTCATGATTGGTACTGGATGTTGGACTACATCTGGCCCGGATCCATTTGCTGTCTGGGGATGGACCAATCATCTGCCTGAGTGGTGGCTATCCAGTACCCTAGATGAATCCATAGAGTGTGTTATGTGGTGATGTGTGGCATGACCATATGTTATCAGACTATACTTGACCTGTCCTTCAAAACTTTCCAACATTAGCTTCATGTTTTAAGGCTCACTTTTCAAGACTGGACCACTTACGTATTTTCTAATGACGTTTCCCAGCTCCAACAGGAGACGAGGCAAGTGTGAGCGAAATTGTTGTATGTTCTATTGTTTTTCTCAACCCTGTCTCACTACAAGTCGTGATTCAGCAGCACGAAATATACATTAATCTATTGATTTGTGATATTGTGACGAAAACTGCCTCATTTTCATCACGGCAGCACAAATTCAATCTAATTAATTCCGTGATGGCTGCACGAAATTAAAAGTGAAGCGGGGGGGTCGGGTGGTTATGGTTAGGGTTGGGGGAAGGAGTAGGGTTAGTAATAGTGAGTTTAAAAAAAATCACGAAAATTGGGCTCATTTCATGATGGGAGCATGA
The DNA here is from genome assembly GCF_902500255.1 of Thalassophryne amazonica. Lineage (NCBI taxonomy): Eukaryota > Metazoa > Chordata > Actinopteri > Batrachoidiformes > Batrachoididae > Thalassophryne > Thalassophryne amazonica. The sequence goes on from NC_047110.1 coordinate 82,943,808, forward strand.
AAAAAAAAACACAAACGTGAAACTGGGCTGTTTTTCTTCTCGCATGGGTATCACAATAACGTTGGCATAAAACAGTGGACATGACATCCAGTACTTGAACATCACTCTACTGCTGTGCACTGAAGAGCGTTTGGTGACATTCTCTTTTGTTTCGGACCACCGGTGCCTAGTTATGATTTCTGCAGCTCACTTATAAGTATACACCCATCCTCGGATCCTTACTCTCTGCCCATGTTTTTCCAGTTAAAGTACATCAATCGCTTAGCCTGCTCTACATGGAATATGTTCTGAGCTGTCCAGGTGATGAGCCACCTGACCTCAGTCCAGATTGGCTATCAACACTAAGAAGAGCTCTTTCCATCATAGCCAGTTGATGTTGTATTCTGGCAGACCTGTGTGATTGTGCCACATTTCAGGCCAGGTTTCTGGAACCCAGACAGATGGTTGCCATGGAGGCAACATGAACACAGGACTGAGGAGCTACGTTTTTGATCAATGCTCCAGTTTTATTAAAATAAAATTGACAAAAGGACAATACTAATTGTCATATGTCTTTATTAACAGACAGGGTGAAAGAAGATTTTGTCAACAGATCATGATTGTGTCATCTTTTTATGTCCTGCAATTTCATTGATTTATTGCATTGTGTGGAGACTCGTTTATTTTTGTGGTACTTTGTGTCCATCTGCTACCAGACAAAGTAAAGGAAGAAACAACATTAAAACACAGGCCATGCCATTACAGTGAAAAAAAGTGTTCATGATCTAGGTTGGTTTCTTTTCTTCACACCTTGGACATTGTAGTTTGACTTTGTAACTTTCTGGGAACTGCATGTTTAATTTAAAATTTTCCTTGTATCAGTTTTTAAGGGCTTTTCAGGGTCCTTATTGATGAACTTTAGCACATGGTCAAAAGCTCGTCTCCGGTTGCCAATTTTTGACATCAGAATGTGTACTTTTTTAGCATAAAAAACAATTGGATACCCAATCGAGGCATGAAAAGGTGTGATTTGTAGTAATCAAGTTTTCAACTTTCAAGTTTATTTGCCATTTGCAGTATTAAAACCACATTGGAAAAAAGTAAAAAAAAAAAGTAAAATAGTAGCATTGTATAATGTTGTGACCAAATGGGCAGGCTTAAACATATTCAAAAATGTGTGACTTTGAGATGAATTGTGATCCACAAAACTGAGTAATTTGATGTAATCTGCCAAAATAGGGGGTAATATGCATCTTTTATTTAAATTTTACAGATGGCTTTGGCTTTTATTTCGTGGCTGCATTTGGAAATAAATCATTGTATCTTGAATGTAGATTTGACTGCTCAGCTATTCTGGTGCCATATGCGACACATAAAGGATAAAATTGAAATACAATGCAGACTGGAATGAGTGTGATTTTATTGACCAAAGCTGGAAGTGATTGTGCGCAGCAATCTGTATTGACTGTGCATGGGGGAGTGGGGGGAGATTAGCACGGCCATGTAATGCACATAGCTCCACACATTGTTCTGGCCTTTGCAATAGTAGATGACATTGGACACATGGGAAGAACATAGAGTGATCGGGACCTACCATTCTCTGAGGAAAAGCCTTCTTCTGATTCTCATCTGCAACATAAGTCCTATGAAATGCATGTTGCAATCTTTAGTAAAAAACAGTTTTGAGATATTAACATTTTTGCTTTGTTTCTGTGTAATGTGGTAGTAACCAAATAGGTTAACACATAGGGTGTTGGGTGTTGGGATTGAGGTGTTGAGTGCTGAGTCCTGTGGACACAGGTGCCATGTCTGTAATTGGGTATAGCCTGCATTAACCGGCTGTCATTGGTATACATTTGTATATTAGCATCCATTGGCCACAAGTGGCCATGGACCTACATTAGTATGACACACAAATTTACTATTATAATCATTTGGGCTGATTTCCTCATTTTTAGAATTGGGGAACCAGCTTAAAGCTCATGAACAGAACAGGCACACAATAAGAGAATGCTCTGTGGCCTGCTGACTTCTATTTAACCTTAGGGGCATGTAGTAATCATGCATCCTGAGAATGCAAAACATGGGCCGGTTTAAGTAGACTGGGCAAGTAGGAAGGCACTAGTCTGTGAATGATTTTGCAAATTGATAGCAAAACCTTAAAATCACACCTTGCAGTGATAGGAAGCCAGTAAAAAGAGGCCAATATCAGGGTGATATGGTTGAAATTACAGCTTTTAATCAAAGTTCTAGCAGCTGCATTTTGAACCAGGTAGAGATCTCTAATGCTGGACTGCACCTCCAGCTTCAATTACCCATTCTTCTCCATATCTCCTCCCTACTGCCCACCAGTGGTGGGCACAGCTAACCAAAAAGTTAGCTTCAATAACCACTAATTGAAAAGTTAACTTTTATAACACTAAATTGATAAACTGCTAAAACATTTAGCAGAAGCTACCGCTAACTGCTAACATTTAATATTGACTCCAGTACTCTGCCAGCTACTGACAAACCAGTTTTGAGTTTAAGCACACCGCCACTTATGAGCAAAATCAAGGGTGATCACAAACAAAGAGTCAGAGCTTCTGTCTTTGAGCACCCTGCCCACTGCTGTAAAGAAGTGCCATTTACTTTCAACATGGAACAGCTCTGACGTGTGGCAGAAGACATCAAAAGGAAGGCAGTTTTTACTTATGGTTTATAAACAAAACTAATTCCAGACACTTTATTGCAAAAATATTGCACATATGTTTGAATTTTAAAGTAATGTGCTAATTCTGAAGGTTTGCGATATTTTTCACTTTGTAAAAATGACAGCGTTGACATTAATTCAATAAACTTTCTGGAATTAGTTTGGTTTATAAATCAAACCATAAGTGAAAACAGGTTTGTTATTGATGTCTCCTGCTATACATCTGGGGCACTGTATATTGAATGTAAATTACTTTTTTTTTTTTTTTTGGAGCAGCCTTGTAGCCAGGCCCCGTCTGTTGGGGTGGGGTTGAGCTCAGCTCCTCACACCTGCCTGACTGCTGCAAAACACATAAGACAGGAACTAGCATGTATGATTTCAGGGTTTACAAACGTTTTCACCGTTCAGCTTTACAAACTATGCCAGAAAAAAAAAATTACCAGACTAAAAGTTGGTGGAACTAAATTTAGCAGAAGCTAACAGGTCCGCTGATGGTTTTTGAGTTTAGCTGAAAAACAAACTGCTAACAAAAAGACCACCTTTGGCCCACCCCAACTCATTGCTCCCTGTTAACAGACCAGGGAAGTCTGAATGATTAAACGCTTGTATTTTTTCATTAGTTGAACTCGACAACTGTGACCGAAAACTAACAATGACACTTGCGCTGTGCTTTGTGCTGCTTTGCAATGGGTGAGAGATTGGTCCCGAAATGTAAAAATAATAGTTGGACCCAGACTGTGGATGAATGTTTGCAGATGGTCACACAATCATCAAAACAGGTACAATTATATTTGCTCAAATGTGAGACTTTGGCAGATTTACTCATGTAAATGTCACATTGACAGTTATTTCTGTCTATTATTTCAGCTGTGAAAACAAAAATATTGAATGAAAAAGAGTCGGTGTTGAAACCCCGTTATGAAAATTCCAAAAGGAATTGCAAAGACAACACTTAATATTATTAACATAACAAATGCTAATTTACTTAAGTAACTTTACCTAAGGGAGACTGCTACATATCGTATATAATCTGCCTGCTGTATCTCTTAAATTAAGTTTTTAAGTAGCCACAGGACTAAAATGAATATTTTATGAACTAGAGTGTATAAACGATACATAATGTGGTCATATAGTCCTTTGTTAAACTTGACCGTTTGTCCAAGCACAGGGTTTGGGTTTACGTAACAGTGTTATATTGAAGAACAAAGTATAGTGAAAGTCAAACACCAGTGGGTTGTTTTGAACTGAACAGAGCTTTATTTAATTCTGGAAGAGGGTTGGGTGTGTTTCAAAAGGCTGCCACAGTGCTCAATGCCAGAGGGTTTCTCTCAGTGACCCAGTGCCTCCAGAGTGCATAGGCCCAGTCTTGTCCTCTTGTCCTTTATAACAATATGAAGGGTAATAGCCTCCCCACGGCCTCCTTATTCAGCCTGACTACGCTACTCACATCAGGCAAGCCGTGCCATAAAACAATTAGCTCCATTTATCAAACTTACATCCACTATCTATGCGAGGGGAAAGTGAAGCAGAAAAAAGGTGGTCATACAAGACCAGCTGGGTACAAGACATATGGAACTGGAATAGAGCTGATCAGGGGGAAAATGTTATCACTTCTCATTTCATGAGTTATTTCAAGGAACATGTCAGCAAGGTCTTCAGTGTTCTTTCATGAACAAGGTCCTGTGCAGGTCCAGATCCCATTGGTACCTGGGCTTATCTTAGGATACTGTGCAGGTGAGCTTCTACAACCCCCCCCCCAGATGGGATGCCAGTCTACCACAGGTTACTTCGCCAGCCAAGACTGGTGCCCATTTTTAGCTGGAAGGACTGGGATGATATCGATGAAGGATCTTATCCAAGACAGGTAGTTTGAAGCTGGGATATGCATTTCCAGTCTCACCTATCTATATGTTGAATGTTTAACACCTACCTAGCATTGCCACCTGATATATGTTGTTCTTTAAAGAACTGCATGTAAAACATAAAAGTTTAACATTGTCACATAACCATATCTGATCAGAAAAAGATAGAAACCTGACTATTTATGTTGATGAATATTTTAGCAAAAATGTGGTTTTGTATTTTTATGTTAGTGTTTCCTGTTAATTATGTTTTCAGTTTGTTTTTCACTTCAGTTTCATTGTAGTTTGATGTACCAAATTATCTCCTCTCATGGTGGTGTCAGGAAAATTTTAAAACTCAGGTTTAAAATTTGGGAACGGATGGCTCCCATCTTACCACCTATCTTCAAGTGTGGACGCCTATGTTACAGAGTGACTGTGGTTCTGGCTATTACACAAATAGTCACAACCACAGTTTTTGTGTGCCCTCATCATGATGCGGACACACTTGTGCACTAGTTGCACTTCACAGAACATTGTGCTATACTAATGCACTTGTTGTGTCAGAATAAATTCTTGTAAAACAGGAATGCACTTTGTGTTAATTTGTTGTACTGCTGAAGTGCTGACAGCCTTAAGACTGCAGAAGACAACACATTTCATACCTCTCATTTGGTACATGTGTATTTCCCTTTAGCCATTTATGTGGTTCCAGTGGAACTAACTGTTGCGGAGTTGAAGAACACACTGCAGCATGGTATGGCAAATGTAATTAAATAATAACTAGATTGGTAGCTTCAAAAATTACTTGAAACAAAAAAGAGTGTGAAAAGCCAACACACGTCTCTCCACCTGTCACTAAATGACACAACTAGGATCCCTTACTTCTTCACATTATGATGGATAGAGGCATTGACAAAGTGAAAACTTGGGAAGTGAAAATGCGTTAGCTACACTGACAGTGCCACATTTATTAAGGCCATTTGTCTCATTTTTTTATATCCTTCCATAAGCCTAGGTTACTAAATATTTAGCCTCAGCGAGCTTTGTAACTTTATGATAGGTGGTCATGTCTGGACTGAATTCCTCCCACCTAGGTCACACTGGTCTTGCCCACGCTCCACCATGCTACCCATAGACTTCTAGAGGCACGCCATTTAAACGTCATCCTACTTTTTAGACAACCCATTGGTCGGGTGCCATGGAGGGTTTGTCTTGTTTATACATAGTCTATGGCTACATACTACGCACCCCTGGCAATAGGTAAGTTACAAACTGTTGGAGCTCATGTGCTTGTCAGAGGCAAGTGAACCACATGTCAAAGATGGGTTGTTTAGTCACCACATCAGTTTGCAACCAATGCTGGTCTATGCTGTAAAATGTAATGCAAATTAAAGTGAAATTTTCTCTGTGCTTTCATCATAAAGGCAGCATGACATAGTGTTACTCAGCACTTAAAGCCAAGTGCAAGTAATACTTCCCACTGTCAGTGTCACTACATGAGGTTTAACGACAGAAATATTTGTATGTAGTTACACAGCACCACACAACTTGGCCACACATGTATTTGCAAATAAAATTATGCTTCAATATCATGAGCAAAAGTGTAAATAAAAATAAACGTGTCAGGAAAGATGAATAGCAGTGTAAGCCACCTTTTCACGGACCTCCCCAGAGAGACATACGATGCAGCTGTTAAAAGCTGAAGGAGAGTGCTGGCCTTTTTGTTTCCCTTTCTCTTTGTTCTTCTCATGTAATAGATTGTACCTGTGGTTTCTGTGAGCAATTGTCCATTTCAGCACAACATCTGTCATCTGCAGTGCGTCTCCATTAAATAGTTACGAAGGGATGTTCGACTCAGGACGACACCTACATGAACTTGCCCGTAATTAAACAGGGGTGGCGTTGTGAAAAGAAGGAGGGGTTGCTATCTGTTAAGTCCTTTTTAAAAAGTACGCTGCGTTAACAACAGAGGTCTGTGTGAGGTGAAAAACCTCACTGCCAACACATGTATAATTAGAAAGCTGACTCTTCTGCAGGCACTTACATCATGTTAACATGCACAGGCCAGTAATTATCCCACCGCAGAAATAGCAACTCATTATAAGAGTCGTAAGAGGGCACAAGGTCTTGTGAAACACACCCAACTGCCCTGCTCCCGTAATCCTTTGCTCCTCGTTGATGTCAGCAGGATAGTAGTATATCTGTGGCCTTAAATCATGCCCTCTATGCTGCAAAGTCTTTAATTAAGTCCCGATCGTCCTCCGTTCCCAGTATTAGTGTGTTTAATTTCCTGCTGTCATATCCTCTTCCCTTTTGGATATATTATTCATCAGGTCTCTCCACATCGCTGTGTTTCCTGGGGCAGCAGTTGCCTGCTACAGGATGACTGCTGATTTCGATCCATTGGCTCAACCATTAAAAGCTATCATTCGTTGAGATATTACAATCAGGATCAAATGTCAACATTTAGATAAGGGTTTGGTTTGATTCCTCTTCCTCACTGAAAGAGGGCTGAGGTCCAAAATGCCAACCGTCCTGTGTTTATGTTTGCATGGTGATCACATTAATTGTGCAAAACTGATTTTTCATCAACATTTTACAGTTCAATGTGGCCGTGGTTTTACGTAAAACACCTTCATGGGTGCGTATGTAGAATGTAGCCTGCTGACTTAAAAATTTCAGCCTGAAATTGTACATTGTGGACTGCTTTGATATATTACTTTAAATGCACATTTATTGTGCATTTAAATATCAATATCTAATAAGTATGATTAAACATGGATAAATCATGTTGTTATTTCTGTTGTGGCTGGCGTGCCTGGCTGGCTTTTGTGTGTCTTCTGTTTCTGTCTTTTGGTTTTCCTCCCAGGTGGTGCGCATTTGGGACTGAGTGGCTGTGTAGCTGAGTTTATCAGGACCTCACCCTGATCACCTGAGGCTGATCACGTGCAGCTCGTCAGGACTCACAGCTGTGGTGCATCTACATGGATTGGAACATGGTGGCATTTAAGACTGGAGTACACAGTGTGTATTTGCCAGAGTCTCGACCTTGTGACCAGACGGGTGAGATCGTCGTCTCAAGAGCCATCTCATCATCAGTGGATGCAGAGAACGTCCAGGTTTGATGCATGGTCTGTGAAAGAGGAGGGGGTGAGGTCTCATGCTCGTCAGCACACTTCCTGAGGTACGTTAGATTTTGTGACTAACATTTATACAGTCAGTAAATGTGGTGTCCCTCACACCTTATTGTACTGAGCTGTTATGTTGGTCGTTTTAATTAGCTTCCACTGCAATGAGTTTGTGAACAGGGTGTTCTATGCCTGCAGGGTGAGAAGCTGATTAGTAATTAAGCCAGGAAGTGTTTGCTGTTTGTACACCTTTGAGTGGTCTCTCTGTGTGTTGAGTGTGGACTCACAAGATGATTTCTTCATTCACAGACTCGGTTTGTCGCGGCCACCTGGGGGGTGTCGGCGGGGTCCTGGGGTCCGAACTGGTTCTGGCTCCGGACCGTTAGTGCTGCTGGGAACGCACCGCAATCCACCACGCCAGACCGCACACTTTCATATTTATCACATCACTGTTATGTTTATTAAACTCAGTTATCCTTTGTACCGTGCTCTGCTTATTTTATACTGGGTCCTTCAAACGCTGGTCGGTTCTCCGGGCTGCGTCCGACACATAACAATTTCAAGATTTTATGTGGCATATTGAGTCAGGCAACCTGACTTATTTGAAGCTGCATTGAAATAATGTTAGTAAAAAAAAATACTGTAATTTGATAAACCTTTATTTATGTGTTTTTCTCTTGAAGAGAAGTTGGAGAAGTGGAGTTTTGCATTTTGCATCACCACTCAGCTTTGTAGTGGAGTGGATCAAAGAAGACTTTTCAGCAAAATAGATCAAATCTAGGCTTGAATCTCAAATGTGTTAGTACCACACTGTTTGTATTTCTTCATAATTGATGTAAATAAAGTCCAAGACATAATCAGTGACTTGCAGATGTTCAGGTATCCATCCCCTGACTTGTCTGAATAAGACTGGATGTACAACCCCTGGCAAAAATTATGGAATCACCGGCCTCGGAGGATGTTCATTCAGTTGTTTCATTTTGTAGGAAAAAAGCAGATCACAGACATGACACAAAACTAAAGTCATTTCAAATGGCAACTTTCTGGCTTTAAGAAACACTATAAGAAATCAGGAAAAAAAATTGTGGCAGTCAGTAACGGTTACTTTTTTAGACCAAGCAGAGGGAAAAAAATATGGAATCACTCAATTCTGAGGAAAAAATTATGGAATCATGAAAAACAAAAGAACGCTCCAACACATCACTAGTATTTTGTTGCACCACCTCTGGCTTTTATAACAGCTTGCAGTCTCTGAGGCATAGACTTAATGAGTGACAAACAGTACTCTCCAACTCCAAAGCTCCAACTTTCTCTGATTGCTGTTGCCAGATCAGCTTTGCAGGTTGGAGCCTTGTCATGGACCATTTTCTTCAACTTCCACCAAAGATTTTCAATTGGATTATGATCCGGACTATTTGCAGGTCATGACATTGACCCTATGTGTCTTTTTGCAAGGAATGTTTTCACAGTTTTTGCTCTATGGCAAGATGCATTATCATCTTGAAAAATGATTTAATCATCCCCAAACATCCTTTCAATTGATGGGATAAGAAAAGTGTCCAAAATATCAATGTAAACTTGTGCATTTATTGATGATGTAATGACAACCATCTCCCCAGTGCTTTTTCCTGACATGCAGCCCCATATCATCAATGACTCTGGAAATTTACATGTTCTCTTCAGGCAGTCATCTTTATAAATCTCACTGGAACAGCACCAAACAAAAGTTCCAGTATCATCACCTTGCCCAATGCAGATTCGAGATTCATCACTGAATATGACTTTCATCCAGTCATCCACAGTCCACGATTGCTTTTCCTTAGCCCATTGTAACCTTGTTTTTTTTTCTGTTTAGGTGTTAATGATGGCTTTCATTTAGCTTTTCTGTATTTCTGTATGTAAATCCCATTTCCTTTAGGCGGTTTCTTACAGTTCAGTCACAGACGTTGACTCCAGTTTCCTCCAGTTTCCTCCCATTCGTTCCTCATTTGTTTTGTTGTGCATTTTCGATTTTTGAGACATATTGCTTTAAGTTTTCTGTCTTGACGCTTTGATGTCTTCCTTGGTCTACCAGTATGTTTGCCTTTAACAACCTTCCCATGTTGTTTGTATTTGGTCCAGAGTTTAGACACAGCTGACTGTGAACAACCAACATCTTTTGAAACACTGCATGATGACTTACCCTCTTTTAAGAGTTTGATGATCCTCTCCTTTGTTTCAATTGACATCTCTCGTGTTGGAGCCATGATTCATGTCAGTCCACTTGGTGCAACAGCTCTCCAAGGTGTGATCACTCCTTTTTAGATGCAGACTAACGAGCAGATCTGATTTGATGCAGGTGTTAGTTTTGGGGATGAAAATTTACAGGGTGATTCCATAATTTTTTCCTCAGAATTGTGTGAGTCCATATTTTTTTCCCTCTGCTTGGTCTAAAAAGCAACCGTTACTGACTGCCACAATTTTTTTTCCTGATTTCTTATAGTGTTTCTTAAAGCCAGAAAGTTGCCATTTGAAATGACTTTAGTTTTGTGTCATGTCTGTGATCTGCTTTTTTTCTACAAAATTAAACAACTGAATGAATGTTCTCCGAGGCTGGTGATTCCCTAATTTTTGCCAGGGGTTGTAAAAGTGATGGTTTATGATCTAAAGGGTGATCTAAAGGGTGCACTTACTAATTCACACCATCAATTTGGCTTTTAGATTTGTATTTAATTTAATTAATGATATAGAGATTACTTTACACTATGAGCTTAAAGTGTGTATCACTAATAAACAAAATGTCAAATCAGATTACTTCAAAAGAAATAATATGAAAATATTGGTGCATTTTGTTTTGTTTTAGGTGCCATATGCCTAGATAAATTATTTATTAGTTATATATATATATATATATATATATATATATATATATATATATATATATATATATATATATATATATATATATATATATATATATTGTTGTTGTTACACAGGGGAAATTTCACCTGCTGCTGATAAACGCTCAGAAACATGAACCTCTCATAAGAGTGGAATTTGATGACATCATGTAATGTAAGGTCCTCTTGAGGGCCTCTACTGAAATCAATGCGTAAAAATAGTTATAATGTGTGCTTTGTGGGGATGCACTAAAACGATTTGTGTTGTTGATTAGGTGGACAGATTTTTCAAAGATATTTTGAGGAGGAAAGTGACAGGGTATTATTATTATTATTATTATTATTATTATTATATTGTTTGTTTGTTTGTTTTTTGAGTGTCTCTGGGGCAGACTGTATAAATGAAGCCCAGCAGAGCCTGAGAATGGTCTTCAAAACATGACTCTAACCACAGATTTTATTCTTTCCTTTTGTGTGGCCAGGAGAACAAATCACATTTCCTCTCCGGAAAGTGTGGTATCAGCCATGTTTGTGGTTTGTGCCACTGAGCTAAGATGTTAGGTGCGGGACAGTCATGCCGAGGAAGCTTCTGTGATCAGAGTGTAGGGACAGAAAGTCGGCGATGAGTGGCTGCTTTTAACAGGCCAGCCGGGATGTGAACCAGCTCCCAGCCCTTTGACTTACTGGCTAAGCTGAGCTAAACCGACAGCTAAGCTAATCATGCAGGAGCCCCCAGTGACACCGGCAAGTCTGGAGAAGAAGGCTGACAGTGGGATGTTGTTTTTCTGTGGGAAAAAGAGAGCATCACAGTGGAACAGTACACCTGTGTGAACACAGCAGGAGGGAAATGAGAAACACCACTTTGACAATATGTAATTATTATTTCAGATCATCATGATCATCTTCAAATGCTTATCTGGGATCGGGTCACAGGGGCAACAGCTCCAGCAGGGGACCCCAGACTTCCCTTTCCCAGGCCACATTGACCACCTCCGACTGGGGGATCCTGGGGTGTAATTATTAATAATCAGGCTGATTGAGACGAATATATTGTTGTTGTTTTGTTTTTTTTTTTGTTTTTGTTTTTTTTTTCAAATACACCACGGGTTACAAAGAGGCAGACACGGACATTTGTTGATCACAAAATACAAAAATTTAATTTGAAAGTTGAATTAAAGGCATCTTAAAACCATACCCTCTTTAATTTGGAGTAAATAAAAAACAGCCCAGATTGACTGTGTGTACTGCAGTAAGTCATGAAATGAACACAGGTGGAGTGACCTTCAGATTTAGTCAGCCCCTGAGGATATGTCACTTTTATGGCTAAAAATAGCTCTGAATCATTGTTCAGATGCTGTATGGCTAATTTAAATTTTATCAGCTACATCTGGACTCACACAAGTTAAGGAGTTGGAAGTAATGATTCATAATCATAATCTGGTACATACTTTTTAAAGACAGTGTTGACTGGAGTGCGATATGCCCTTTAAAGGGAATACTTTTTTTGAAATTTTAATATAAAAACCCTGTATTTTGTTTTGTTTTTTTATGTCCTAAAAGATTTCAAACACGTAAAAGCTCAAGAGGTTCACAAACTTTCAAGCAGCACTATATATATATATATATATATATATATATATATATATATATATATATATATATATATATATATATATATATATGAGGGTCAACTGAAAAGAAGTTTCTGCCTCCAACATGACTGTGTTGTGAACAGTAAAATAAAAAAAGAAAATTATGTGAAAATTTAACTTTACTGAGATGAGTCAGATGAAAGTGCTTCTGGCTATTCTTCTTCAGTCTTTGTTCTTCAGTCACCTCCAACTTCATATTCATCACTTCTGTGCTTGCTTGATGAGTCAAAGTACCACTCAAAAAGGGTATTTGCTGAAGTCAGTCGCTACACAGAATGTTGAATCTCAATGATTTTTTTTTTCTTTTTCCATTTTCTTTTTGACAACGAAGTACAAGTATCTTCGTCCACACAGAGAACCCATCAGTGTGGAGACTGGCCACCCATTAAAGAGACAAAAACGGAATGAAAAAAGAAAACACTGTAGTCCATGACTCACACAGCGTTAGATGCTACGTGTTAAGAGGTTGTCTTATCACCTCACTGTGAACCATGAACACTTGAGCGAAATGAGCAGAGAGACTCTCCGCTGTGAGACGAGTGGAGGAGACCACCGTTCCTCTGATGTGGCTGAATGGCTGAATACTGAGGACCTAAGGTTAAAAACAGAAACTCGCCAGGTCAAAATGCCTGCTTGATTTTACAGCTGAGGTGTGCCCGTCTCTGTAGATGCTGGTGGCAAACATGATGCTGGAAAACAGCGGCGCAATCTGACTGGCACTTCAGGCCACAGAATGTGGCGGTTAGTGGGTGCTGTAACAAAATGATGTTTTTTTTTAACCTCTGCTTTTGGTCTCTTCCTTTGTTATTATCACAGAAACGTGTTCAGCCATCCAGGCAACATATCTTGACACAAGAATTCTGTTGTAATGCTTCACTGTGACAGTTTTGTAGATGAAAAATAGGAAGAAGAAAATGGGGAATACCCAAACCCAAAGAGCAGACCAACAAAGACATGACTTAGAAAGTAAAGGGAGCAAAATGTCCAGCAATTCTTCAGAAACAAGGGACCCTACGTTGCACGATCAGTTGTAAACTACATTGCTGCTCAGGTCTGAATCTATATATGCTGTAATTCATCAATTAAATTAAGAATATTTGAGTTTATTTACAAGGCACTTTATATTGTAAAGTACCGTACCCAACCCCCTGAGCAAGCAAGTTGGCAACAATGGTCAGGAAAAACTCCTTTGGGCATTTTTTTTAAATTGTAGGAAGAAACCGAAAGTAGGCCAGGGGTGACCATCTTCTTACCAATAACATAAAGTCAAACAAACAAAGTCCAGCAAAGAATTATCGAAGCTGCAATGACAGATATGGTATAACTAGGCAAATGTCCAGTCTTATGGTCATAATAACCATGAATCAACCAGGTGGCAAAGATCTTAAACCTTCAAAGGCACTGGCACTTAAACCATCTCAGTGAAGTTAGAGGCAGTCCTTTTAGGATGTTGTTGGAGTTATTCTGTAGATACACTGTTTTGTTTTATCATGCATGTTTTGTGTTCTCTGCTCTGGTAGAATGTAGTTCTCTCTGCTCTGATAAAGTGTATTGTACTGATGTGATGGGTGAAGGTTACTTAAGATATGTGACATGACGTGTTTCTGCAAGTTGTGGTATCTCTGTGTGCACGCTAAGCTCTTTTTAGGACATGTGAAGATGACTCATGCAGGACGCAACCGAAGCTGAGCAGTAAGATAAAGAATAGAGAATTGAATGTTCCAACCACAGTGTGATTGTGATACATCAGTCCTTTTGTCAGAAGAAGTGTGATTAATCGTTAGATGTCTTAAACACATCTTAACCGAGCCCAAGATTAAAAAGGTTCTGAACATCCTGAATGTATTGTGCAATCAGCAGTTCTGCGGCAACAGCTCACGCGCTATCACTCTTCCCCTCAGGAGCTGTACCGCGTATGTATGTAGGGAAGTCCTAAATAAAAAGAGCAGGAGCGCAGGCCAGACTTTAGTGTAGCTTTGGTGTACAGCCTGACTGCACTCCTCGCGAGCTTAAATTGAATTCTATCTCTCACTTGTTTTATTGCCTGGTTGTCTCTTCCTCTTATCAAAGGTACAGTATTCTAAACCCGACAAAGACTGGGGGCTTGTCCGGGATCCCAACAGACCTGACGGATCCAGCGAGCGTGATCGACACCAGAGAAATCCTTTGCCAAGGTAACTCAGACCCTTTGACGGGACTGGCTCAATCCGTTGGCTGGGATCTGAAAGGTTGACGGGATCACCGAGAGGGAAAGAGACCGACGGAGTGTGAGTATAGAATTTGATTCTGATAAAATTGTTGTTGTGAATGGTGGCAGTAGGCTGCGTAAAATAGAAATGTTGAAATAGTGAAATAGTGACAGAAAGTCACGGTTAAACAGGGAAATAAGTGCACAGTGAAAAGGCAGTTAAACCTCGCAGGGATGGTGGAGTCCCCTAATGCAGGACATTAGTTAAATTCCATGGGAGGGCGAGCTCCCCTGACCTAAGAATACGCGTACGGTTATTAAAAGTGTTTCTATGTATTTGTGTAAATAAAATAACTGTGTGTGAGTGTAATAAAAGTGACTGAGTGAGAGTGTGGAGTCACTTCGACTCCCCTCTATGAAAATCTCACAGGAAAGTAAGTAGTAAGTTTTGAGAAGAAGCAAAGGCAAGGCCTTCCCGTGCCCTCCGGGGTGGCGAAAGGGAACGCACTTCTCAGAATAGTTGATTACTACCCTGTGATTGTAACAACACCAGTGGATTAGGACCCTGTAGGGGCAAAACCATCACTGGTCTAAAACGTACTGAAAACACAAAATGGGAAAATCTAACAGTAAAAATGAGAGACCTAAGTCCCGGGACAATCTAAAAACAAAAGATTGGATATACATGAATAAAATTGATCCAAATTCAACAAAACACTTAGATAAGTGGATAAAAGATCATGGATTTGATGGACGCCTGCAGAAAGAGTCATTAACTAAACTAAAGAATAGTATTGAGAAAAAGTGTGGAACAAGTGAGAAAAAAGAAAGAAAAAGAAGGTCAAGGTGAAATTGTAGCATGGGAAAGAGAAGTTGAGAAACGAAAGAAGGGCCTTAGAGAAGCAAAGGAAAGACAGAAAGAAACAGTAAATGATAAGAAGGAGCAGGGGAACGTGATGTTTCACAGACAAGAAGATAATGAGACAGGGCCTGCGGCTCCAAAAGTAGAAATGGTAGTAAAATTGGATACTACAAAACACAGTCAGCCAGAAGCTGAAATAAAGGAGAATAAACTCTATCCAGATTTACCGCAGGGACAACCCCCATCATATGTAGACCCTACACAACACGTCATGAGAACACGATCCAAAACACTAAAAGATGAAGAAAATCAACCTGGACCATCAGCCCCACCGGCTGATCAGGAACCAGGTGGATCAGGAGTCTATCCAATGATTCATGTGGCAAATCCACATACGTCAGGACCAAGAACTATTCTTGTGTACCGAACTTGGACACAAGCAGACGTTAAGGCAGCTGTGGAAGGTGTAACTCCCCCACGAGAAGATGTAGCCCAGTACATTATTGACATAACCGCTTTGGTTAAATCCTACAATCTTAGAGGGGATGAAGTTCAACAAGTCATAATGGCAACTGTGACAAAGGATTGGGCTGATGTAAAAGGAGATTGGGATCCTGCAGAGGCAGACCACACTCCATTAGCCCATGATAGTCAGGAATTGGAAGATCAATTGGCCGCACTAGTGCTGAGAATTAAGCAGAAATACCAGCAGAAGTCAAATTACACAGAAATAAATCGCACAAAACAGAAAGATGATGAACCATTCGAAGACTATCGACATCGAATGGAAAAAGTTTTTAAAGTGCACAGTGGTCTTCTACCACTGAAAAATGATAGCGTGTATGAACAACAATTGAAAAATGCACTCCATGCCAACTCCAGATCAGATATCCGAGCATGGGTAGACAAACACATGATAACGCTCCCAACAGCTGGGTTACAAGAGTATGTAGACCACGCCATACACGCAGAAAGAAATCTGAAAACAAAAAAGGCAGCCCCAAAAAGGAAAAAGGTGACTACCTTCTATTCTGATGAGTCTGAATGGCAGGAAGGCCAAGTCTTTTTCCAAGGCAGAAAATTCGGACCACCTCGTGGGCGGGGCCGTTTTAGAGGCCCACCCCGAGGACGCTTTCAATCAAACCCACAGAGGCAATGGAAGCAGGACAGGCAAGGAAATTGGCAGGGCCAAGGCCAGTCAGCTCCCCCAAAGCCCTGGGCTGGAAGGTCAAATGAGTGTTGGGTTTGCGGCAAATTAGGACATTTCGCCAAGGACTGCCCACAAAGAACACAGAATCCGCAATGACTAACCGCCCGACAAGCAACATCAACGGGACCTTTAGTCCCTGAGGCAGATCTAAACCTTCAAGATCTGCTGATGAGTGATGTACCTAAACCGGAAGTGACTTTAATGATGAATGGGAAGCATGTTGTTTTCCTATGTGATTCGGGCGCATGTAAAACAACATGTTGCTCATGGCCGGTAGGGTTACAGCCCAGTGATGAAACATTCTGGGTAAGAGCAGCCAATGGGAAGACATGTGTTGTCCCTGTGTCCCAACCCGTGTGGATTGTGCAATCAGCAGTTCTGCGGCAACAGCTCACGCGCTATCACTCTTCCCCTCAGGAGCTGTACCGCCCATGTATGTAGGGAAGTCCTAAATAAAAGAGCAGGAGCGCAGGCCAGACTTTAGTGTAGCTTTGGTGTACAGCCTGACTGCACTCCTTGCGAGCTTAAATTGAATTCTATCTCTCACTTGTTTTATTGCCTGGTTGTCTCTTCCTCTTATCAAAGGTACAGTATTCTAAACCCGACAGATGTCTTTCAAGACCTTTTATTTTAACATTGATAGTAAAGAGTGAACATGGACAGACACTTTATAGCTACCACGTGCTGGGTAATCGGGAGAGTCGGGAGTTTTCCCAGTGGGCTGGTCCAACCTGGGGCCGTTGTGAGGGGGTGTTATATGACCACCACTGTTAGGCTACACAGCAAGACACTTGGGCTGCTGTATCTTAAAGAGAAGACATTAAGTGTTATAAATGTTTTACAATCATGAAAATTCACAAGAAAATAACTTAAGACTACTTCTTTTGCAACGCTGTTATCTTTTCCAAAGCCTAAGGCAGGGACATACCATTACACGTTTAACACCCCTATGCATTTATTACAGTTAGTTCAGTCCAATCAAGCCCTGTGCGCTCAGATGGGACTTGTGCTACCCGTGAGTGAAAAGATGGACAGAAAAAAGCCAGGTGGAGCTGAAAAAGCTAGGTAAAGAAAAAGAAAAGCTTTGGAGGAAGATGCTGCCAAGTGTGCAAAACTCAGATATTTTTTCAAGAAGACAAGATGTTTTAAGGCTGTAAAACCCCTCACACACTACACACTTTATACACTTTTCTCAAACTGGCATTAACATTTTCTCACTTTTCTCTCCTGTGTAAACACTCTCTTTTTTCTTTTTTCTTCTCTACCAAGCCCGCAGACTCAGTAAGCGAATCGGAGGCAGTGAGAGCAATCGCGGTGATGCCGACCGGTGCCGCGACCGGCCCGCCTGATAAAGACGCAGAATACAATGCGCTGTTTAAAAAAGAAAAAAAGCATGCAAAATTGCACTAAAAAAAAATCTGCGAAACTGCGAGGCCGCGAAAGGTGAACCGCATAATAGCGAGGGACCACTGTACCACCTCTTCCAGCTACTTACAGTATGGGACTTCACTGCTTAGGTGGCGTACTGGTGAGTTAACAATGCCGTTCTTGTTTTAACTAACTAACTTTTACTTTCTATTGTAAGCCACCCAATTTTCACAGTCAGTCAGCACATAAATGCTGGATTTAAATGCCACAGCAGAACTCTTATTATCTCTGTGCACTGGCGGTTTGTGGGCTGGTTGGATATGAAACTCCCAGGCTAAAAAATGTTCCCAGCACGCCCCTGCTTTGTAGTGTGAATATAACACTGTAATTTTTTTCACACTCTGCAATGTATTGATTTTTGAAGACAAGTTTTCATTAGATTGTTACCTATGGAGTTTTTTAATTAAGATACTGATAAATTCTAACCAATGACATATTGAGATGCAGATGTTGGGCATATTAATAAGTGCCACTTGCCTTTCTGCTTGTTTTACGAACACAACCCCAATTCCAATGAAGTTGGGACGTTGTGTAAAATGTAAATAAAAACAGAATACAATGATTTGCAAATCCTCTTCAACCTATATTCAATTGAATATACCAGAAAGACAAGATATTTAATATTCAAACTGATAAACTTTGTTTTTGTGCAAATATTTGCTCATTTTGAAATGGATGCCTGCAACACGTTTCAAAAAAGCTGGGACAGTGATGTGTTTACCACTGTGTTACATCACCTTTCCTATTAACAACACTCAATAAGCGTTTGGGAACTGAGGAAACTAATTGTTGAAGCTTTGTAGGTGAAATTCTTTCCCATTCTTGCTTGATGTACAACTTCAGCTGTTCAACAGTCTGGGGTCTCCGTTGTCATATTTTGAGCTTCATAATGTGCCACACATTTGGCACACATGTGGCTTGGCAGTGTCTTGCTGAAATAATCAGGGACATCCTTGAAAAAGACGTTGCTTGGATGGTAACTTGTGTTGCTCCAAAACCTGGATGTACCTTTCAGCATTGATGGTGCCATCACATATGTGTAAGTTGCCCATGCCATGAGCACGAACACACCCCCATACCATCACAGATGCTGGCTCTTGAACTTTGTGCTGATAACAATCTGGATGGTCTTTTTCCTCTTTTGTCTGGAGGACACAACATCTATGTTTTCTATAAACAATTTGAAATGTGGACTCAACAGACCACCGCACACTTTTCCACTTTGCGTCTGTCCATTTCAAATGAGCTCAGGCCCAGAGAAGACAGCGATGTTTCTGGATGTTGTTAATGTATGGCTTTCGCTTTGCATGGTAGAGTTTTAACTTGCACTTTTAGATGTAGCGATGAACTGTGTTAACTGACAATGGTTTTCTGAAGTGTTTCTGAGCCCATGCGGTAAGATCCTTGACACAGTGTCAGTTTTTAATGCAGTGCTGCTTGAGGGATCGAAGGTCACGGGCATTCAATGTTGGTTTTCAGCCCTTGTGGCTTACGTGTAGAAAGTTCTCCAGTTTTTCTGAAGCTTCTGATTGTATTATTGACTGTAGATGATGGAATCCCTAAATTCCTTGCAATTGAACGTTGAGAAACATTGTTCTTAAACTGTTGGACTATTTTTTTCATGCAGTTGTTCACAAAGTGGTGATCCTCGCACCATCTTTGCTTGTGAACGGCTAAGCCTTTTGGGGATGCTCCTTTTATACACAATCAGACACTCACCTGTTTCTAATTAGGTGTTCTTTGAGCATTCATCAACTTTTCCAGTCTTTTGTTGCCCCGTCCCAAATTTTGAAACATGTTGCAGGCATCCATTTCAAAATGAGCAAATATTTGCACAGAAACAATAAAGTTTATCAGTTTGAACCTTAAATATCTTGTCTTTGTGGTGTATACAATTGAATATAGGTTAAAGAGGATTTTCAAATCATTGTTTTCTGTTTTTATTTACATTTTACACAACGTCCCAACTTCATTGGAGTTGGGGCTGTAGTTAGAAAAGAGGATATTTGCTTAATTAACAATAATATGATGTCGCCACAACTGTGTATAAATTGGATACAAGAGGAGTCTCGCTAAGGAAAACAAGGTGTATTCGGATATGGAATTATTTGTCAAAGGGGTCACATTACATATGGCTTAAAATACAATTCTAATTGCAGCATTCCACAGTGTCAGGTATTAAGGATGGTGAAGTGAGTGTAGTCAGTATCATGTGGAACTGCAAAATTTATTGTGTGGGAAGATAAAAACTGATTGTGAGGGAGCTTAAAACAACCTCTAAATATAAATTCCCACCTTTCCTTTCTATCTATCTATAGATGTAAAACATACAATCACTTTCAAGCATTGAACATGCTCAGCACCTTGTGTAAGAACATGAAATGTTCAAGTGTTTTAGGTCAGGGTGTGGAGTGATCACCTCCAACCCCTGCTCAGTCAGCACTGCTCCCCATCCCTGACAACTCCCAGGACTTCCGACCTGGAACTTCTGGCTCCTGCCTCAGAGGTGGCCTGTGGATGACAACAAACACTATGGGAGGGTACAGAGAAAGCATGGTGTGCAGTGCCAGCCCCAGGTCTACCCAACTCTGTAGTACCACGTTATAGTAGTACTGCACCAAAAGGTCAGATTTCCTTTGTTCCTGTTCTGCTCCGACCCCTCGACAGAGGTTACAGCTTTGTTAGCGGAAGCCCGGGTGACACCAGCTGGTATATTTTGCACAGCCCAAGGCGCTCCCAGGTCGCCCCACAATCCTTCACCTTCCTGCACGTTTGACACCTTCTTATATAAAGGCAATCCATCAAAGAGAATTTCAGTACTGTACAAAGTTGAACAGAGTGGCAAAATGAAATATAAGGCAGTGTGGAGTGTGAAGAGAAATGTAACATCACCTGACATGTAAGAAAGTCTGCTGCTTTGTTTTATATTATCATTGTTGATTTTGATTTGCCAGCGTAGACTTGACATATACTGTAATATGTGTATATACAGTACTGCAAAAAAATGTAGGCAAACTATTTTGACAAAAATGTTCCTGTGTGTGTGTTTAACTTCATCAGTGGGCCAAAAGTGAATCTAATTAAAAAACAAAGGTTAGATTTATTTTTTAAATACATACACAAACAAGACTAATCAATTATCAAGCTGCAAACCCAATGTTATTTTTTAAGGTGAAAAGCAGCCTCAATTCACTTACTAATTTTTGTTTATAACTCTATACAATAGTGTTCAGAATAATAGTAGTGCTATGTGACTAAAAAGATTAATTCAGGTTTTGAGTATATTTCTTATTGTTACATGGGAAACAAGGTACCAGTAGATTCAGTAGATTCTCACAAATCCAACAAGACCAAGCATTCATGATATGCACACGCTTAAGGCTATGAAATTGGGCTATTAGTAAAAAAAAGTAGAAAAGGGGGTGTTCACAATAATAGTAGTGTGGCATTCAGTCAGTGAGTTCGTCAATTTTGTGGAACAAACAGGTGTGAATCAGGTGTCCCCTATTTAAGGATGAAGCCAGCACCTGTTGAACATGCTTTTCTCTTTGAAAGCCTGAGGAAAATGGGACGTGCAAGACATTGTTCAGAAGAACAGCGTAGTTTGTTTAAAAGGTTGATTGGAGAGGGGAAAACTTATACGCAGGTGCAAAAAATTATAGGCTGTTCATCTACAATGATCTCCAATGCTTTAAAATGGACAAAAAAACCAGAGACGCATGGAAGAAAACGTAAAACAACCATCAAAATGGATAGAAGAATAACCAGAATGGCAAAGGCTCACCCACTGATCAGCTCCAGGATGATGAAAGACAGTCTGGAGTTACCTGTAAGTGCTGTGACAGTTAGAAGACGCCTGTGTGCAAGAATCCCCCGCAAAGTCCCTCTGTTAAATAAAAGACGTGCAGAAGAGGTTACAATTTGCCAAAGAACACATCAACTGGCCTAAAGAGAAATGGAGGAATATTTTGTGGACTTATGAGAGTAAAACTGTTCTTTTTGGGTCCAAGGGCCGCAGACAGTTTGTGAGACGACCCCCAAACTCTGAATTCAAGCCACAGTTCACAGTGAAGACAGTGAAGCATGGTGGTGCAAGCATCATGATATGGGCATGTTTCTCCTACTATGGTGTTGGGCCTATATATCGCATACCAGGTATCATGGATCAGTTTGGATATGTCAAAATACTTGAAGAGGTCATGTTGCCTTATGCTGAAGAGGACATGCCCTTGAAATGGGTGTTTCAACAAGACAATGACCCCAAGCAGACTAGTAAACGAGCAAAATCTTGGTTCCAAAGCAACAAAATTAATGCCTCGCATTTGTGAAGAAATCATGAAAAACTGGTTAGAATCTACTGAATCTACTGGTACCTTGTTTCCCATGTAACAATAAGAAATATACTCAAAACCTGGATTAATCTTTTTAGTCACATAGCACTACTATTATTCTGAACACTACTGTATATTCAAGAGCATTTCTTCATTTCCAGTTAAACTATGAATTCTGTAATTACAAAAAGAATGTTGTTTATGCAATGTTGAAATGTACTTGATAGGAATTTTTTTAAGTTGTTCTTCGGTGCACAGCTAAAATATATGTAATTTCATAGTATTTAAACATTAACATAAAAAAATGTATCCTTCATGACAGATTAACCAAAAATGAAAGTGCTAAAACTTGGAAATGCTTGACAATGATTGAGCTGCCTGAAATGGGCTTACACGGCACATTTGGTAATTTGCACACCTACATACTCTTCAGAGTGGCACAATTACAGATTGTCTCAAGGGCCGACATCGGCCCCTTCCCTCTACCAGTGTCCCACTCGGCCACCGAGGTGCCAGCGTGAAATGGCTGTTAATTCCATCTGCTATCTATTTCACACAGAGCCTGTTTTAAGCCTTCATATGAATCTGTTTGCCTGATGAAAAATAGAAGGAATAAGAAACTCTCAGTGCGAGAGACTAGAAATGAAAACATCAAACAAGAACGAAATGCAAACTAGCCCTCACCCCCCCCCCCCCCCCCCCCCCCCACACACACACACACACACACACACATACTCCCACCAATGACATTTAATGAGTATTTCACCTTCTGGCATCAACTACAAAGAAACAAAATAGACTGGACAAATGACTCAGAATCATACTGCAATTTGAGGAACATACAGTGTCCTCCAAAAGTATTGGAACACTTAGTATTTCACAAATTTAAATTTGTTCATGCCATTTCAAATAAAAAAAAAAAATACAAAAAATGCAAAAGATAAAATTCAAAAATGATCTTCCTTAAACTCAAACTGAAAGCAAATCTCTACAACATGATATAAATTAATTAAAAATATAAAAGCCAATTTGGTGGGTTGCATAAGTAATGGAATGCTTGAGTATAATACATATAACTAATCTGTGTTGCCAGTTTTCTTCAGGCAAGTAAGGGGATGGATACAGGGACATTTCCAAGTGACTGAAAGTGTATTGGCCTTTATTTACATCAATTATAAAGAAATACTAACAATATATGGCACTCTATGGTATAGAGTAGATACTTTTCAAAAACTGAGTGTGCAACAAGGAGAGTGAGGAAAGCCACCAACACACCCAAACAATGAGAAGAAGCCATAGGCTTCTGTGGCTGTGATTGCAGAAATTGTGCATAGTGCATATTTTGCATTTTGTATCCACAGTTATACCCCTTCATGATGAAGTGGTACAGAGGAGGATTTTCTTTCACCAAAACATCAAATCTAGGCTTGCATCTCAGATGTACCTTCTGACAAATTGCAGCTGAGCTTTCAGGGCTTCTTTTGAAGAAAATCATGTTTCTATTTCTTCGTAATTGATGTAAGTAAAGTCCAAGACATATTCATTGACTTGGAAATGTTCATGTATCCATTCCCTGACTTGTCTGAAGAAAACTGGCAATAAAACTGATTATTTACAGGTATTAAACAAAAGTGTACCATTACTTATGCAACCCATCTTTAGGCCTCCTCCTCATTGTTTTGCTGATTTCTTCAAACGAAAACTGGTCCTGAAATTGCCATTAAAGAACTACTGTGTTTTGGCAAAAATATCAGTTAATTTGATATGCAGAGAATTTTGGACCAAATGTGGCGTACACTTTGGTGGAATTCAGAAATGCCCCTTCAAGGGCAACCAGAGGTCATTTCAGTGAAGGTCAAGGTCACTGGGGTTAAAAAAAAACAAAACTGAACTTTTTCACTCCAATTTACATCAACCGTGATGCATGTATGGGGTGAGTTAAAGAATTGCCAATCATTGAGTCAGTGTGCTTGTATGTTTGTTGGCCTCCTCCTCATCTTTTTTCTGATTTCATCCAATGAAAGACGGCCCTGAAATTGCCATTAAAATGTTGTATTTTGGCAAAATGTCAATGAATTTGATTTTCAGCATGATTTGGAAAATGTGGCACATACTTTGGTGGATTTCAGAAATACCCCTTCATGAAAATTCAGTAAGGTATGTCTTCTGTAATACATTCAAATTCTAAGGTAGAACTCTACTAGTGTATACTAAGGTATATCTAAATATCTAAAAAAGAAGAGTAGATTAGAGTAGAGTAGAGCCACTTAGGTGCCTGGTCTTGAGAACCAGGGATGGTAGGCTGAAAAGCTTTTTTATCCCATGGGAACTCTCCCTACCCACCCAAGCGGCTCTAACAACAATCAGTCAGTCAATCAGAGGTCAGTCATTTGAGTGAAGGTCAAGGTCATTTGAGTAAAATGTCAGATTTCTATAATAACCATGACTCTCTTCATGCCCACGGGCACTATGACTTTGTAACTGATAACACAATCACAGCCAAAAGAAAAGACAGACTCAGTTGTGCAGCTTTCTTTTCACTTACCAGCAAGCTGGTTTTGTTCCAGTGTTTTATCAGCATCCTCGGGCTGTACATTGTTAGGTTTGTATAGATTCAGTCCATCTACGGCCACCTTTATCACTGCATGGCTGTCTAAAAATCTGTGCCACTGACTGAGCACAGCTTCAGTGTCGATAATAAGAGAAGACTGACCTATGTCTCTTAGTAAGCCGCGCCGTCCATCCTGCTGAAGAGGCCATTTTAACCTGTCAGCACTGAGCTTCTGGTCAGCTGCAGAGGGGCTGCAGCAGATTGTAGCCTGACATGTTGGCTTACAGCAGCAGCAGCATGCATATCTGCACAATGATATGATGGACATTGGCAGCTGTCATGACACATTAGTCTACCTTCCCAAATGCTCTTTCTTGGATTTTAGGTGCAAAGTACCTTGAACTTTACCTGAAATACAGGTCTACATAGTGTTAAATATTGCAGCCTTTTAAGACATACTCGTATAGTGTAAATAGGAACAGTGTATCTAATGTAATGTGTTCTAATCATGTCATGTTGCCGGCATTCAGAGTTTTAAAAAAAATATTATTTGATGCTATGCTATTCTAGAATGCTTCAAAATTTCTTCTACAGAGTGTCTGGGTTTGAGACAAAGATCCAGGGTTTTGTTGATTTCTTGGACTTAGCATAGTGTCGATATGTATGTGGTAAAAGTGTTTAACTTGTTGAAAGATTCACTTATATAGACAGTGATATTTATGCTTCTGAGCTCACCTGAGAAGAGTTTATGGAGTCAATGTGTGTGAAATCTGAATGAAGATGAAGATCAGAGTGTTGTATGGCGGTGAGTTTTAGACACTAACCAACAACCTAAAGGCCTGGTCTCACTGGGGAGAGGATTAATTGCACTTGAATTGAGGATATAAATTTCGGGCGTTCGTTGTCGTCCACAACAAAATTGGCCAAAAATGACAAATTCCTCAGTATGAATTACAGATATATTAATAATGTATCGCAAATATATAACGAACAATCATGGATGTATGATGCATGTATTGAGGAAATGGATGGGAAACATTGCGATTATCACGGAAGTATTACGGATGTATTGAGAATACATTGAGCACGTGTTGCGGAAACAGCAGTTGTATTGCGCATGCGCAGCATCTGCATTGCGGTAATAAAAGAAGTGCACTCGGGCCTTTTGGCATCACTATTCACACCAACACCACAGCCTCTGGAGCAATTGCTGGACTTGGACAAGTTGATTGGTATGTTGTTGGATGGCAGCAACTATCACACTACGTCTTTGGGGATCCATAACTACATCTGTACGTCTCCACAGCTGGACTGGCAATGACTGGCAGGTATGTCGATTTCTGCCACATTTATATAGTACTTTGGGTTTACGTGAAGTGTTTGTTATGCATTTGTAAATTGTCCACAAATCAGATGCAAAGCAGATGTCATACAAATGCTTTATTCGTGGCTAATCTGTATGCATTCGCTACAACTTGTTTTAGTTCGTGATGTGGATGTGGTAGGCACACTATATATCTGTTTTACACACTGTCGCAGTCCTCTGCCAAGCCACAATACCCCATCAGTTGCGGATATCAGCGGATAACGGCGGATATACAGTGCACAGATTGTGTATGTATTGAGTATGTATTGCATATGTAAGGCGGATGTCATCCGCAACCAAAATTTTGTGCAGCTCAAAAATCCTGGCAACGGAACAACGTGCCTCTGCAGATAATTGCGGACGTGTGTGGATGTTGGCCAGCTCATATAAGCATGTTTCATGGATATTGCAGATGTTTAGCTAATATAAACCAATTTTGTGTGCAATTCATATGCAAATCTTCCTAAGCGCCAGTGGGACCGGGCCTTAAGGCCATGATTGGATGTCTTTGGTGGTAGACCACTCTAGATAATCCTTGAGTATTGATTTTGTGCCACATGAATGGTAACTTAAGAAGTCTCACATGAAGCATGAGGGAAAATAAGCAAAGACACTATGCTCATGTGTTGCACTTCACTAAGTCTGATCCAGGGCTCAGGTGCCTCAGTGCTGAGGACCACAGGGACTAGATGAGGCCAAGGGAATGGGAACATGGCTGCTGAAGATAGATTCTATTTTAGGGAGACGTGGATGGGTCTTGAACTCCTTCACTAGCTGTACTGTTGTGATGAAAAGGGAGTTGAGCCAAAAAGTGAAGTTCTCGCTCTTGATTCCTGCTCTCACTTATGGTCATGAGGGTTGGATCATGATCAAATGAACTAGATGGTGGGTACAAGCTGCTGAGATGGGTTTCCTCAGGACGGCGGCTGGTATTCCCCTTACAGATAGGGAGAGAAGCTCAGTCATTCATGAGAAGCTCGGAGTAGAGCCGCTGCTGCTTCACGTTGAAATAAACCAGTTGAGATGGTTCAGGCAGGTGTTCCAGGCATGTCCGGCTGGGAGATAGAACCCGGGGGTAAGACCCAGGACTAGGTGGAGAGGTTATATCTCCACAGTGGCCTGGGAACGCCTCGGGATGCACCGAGTCAGAGGTGGTTAATGTGGCCTGGGAAAGGGAAGCTTGGGGACCCCTATTGGAGCTGTTGTCCCTGTGACCTGATCCTGGATAAGCATTTGAAGATGCGATGAGTGAGTGGGATGGGTCCCTGGTCTACCTGAGTGCATGCCAATCCAAACCTATTTTGGTGTAAACATGAGTGTGGAAATTTCCTCAAACTGTATTACAGACACTAAAGCAATAACTAAAAAATACTGTGCAAAACAACTTTGTAAAAGTACATTCATCAAACCAGCAATGAAATTCACTTTGCTTTCAGTGAATATCATGACATCATTTTGACATTTTCTGTCTATACTGTATTTCATAGGTAACAGCCATTCTACTTTGTGTACAACTCATCCTATCCAATCTCAAAAGAGGAGGTATAGATTTGTACTTGACTGGGAGACCACTTGCAAAGATGAGGGGGTCTATATAGAATGGGAGTTGTTTTAAGAAGGACATAAAATTGTGCCAAATCCCAACATGGATTTGTATTGTACTTCGACCCTGAACAATCAGGCACAGCCGAGAGACAAACAACTACTGTGCATCCTGAAAGTATTCACAGCGCTTCACTGTTTCCACATTTTATGTTATAGGCTGATTACAAAATGGATGAAAATAATTTTTGTCCTCAAAATTCTACAGACAATACCCCATAATGACAACATGAAAAATGTTTTCATGAGATTTTTGCAAATTAATTAATGATAATAAAAACAATTAAATAAATCACATGTGC
Organism: Thalassophryne amazonica; assembly: GCF_902500255.1. Taxonomy (NCBI): domain Eukaryota; kingdom Metazoa; phylum Chordata; class Actinopteri; order Batrachoidiformes; family Batrachoididae; genus Thalassophryne; species Thalassophryne amazonica. The sequence goes on from NC_047110.1 coordinate 82,971,822, forward strand.
ATAATTATTCACACCCTTTGCCATGAAGCTCAAAATTGAGCTCAGGTGTATCCTGTTTCCACTGATCATCCTTGAGATGTTTCTGCAGCTTAACTGGGGTCCACCTGGGATAAATTCAGTTGATTGGACAAGATTTGGAAAAATATAAGGTCTCACAGTTGACGGTGCATGTCACAGCACAAACCAAGCATCAAGTCAAAGGAATTGTCTGTAGACCTCAGAGACAGGATTGTCTCAAGCAGTGGTGGGCACAGCTAACCAAAAAGTTTGCTTCAATAACAGCTAACCAGCTAACTGAAAAGTTATCTTTTATAAAGTTAAACCGATAAACCACCCAAAAATTTATCGGAAGCTACAGCTAACCAATAACTTTCAGTATTGTCTCGGGTATACTTTCAGCTACTAACAAGCCGATTTTCAGTTTTAACATCACGATCACGATCACAAACCCAAACAATGAGTCACCACTTCTGTCTTTGTGCACCCTGCCCACTGCTGGAAGTTCCTGTTTACTATGTGTTTTGCAGCAGTGAAGCAGTTGAGAGGTGTTAAGCTCAACTCTACCCCAGCAAAAGGAGCCTGACTGCCAAGTTGCCACAAAAAAAAAACAAAAGTCATTATTTCTTAACAGCATAAAGCAGTTCTGCCATGAAGAAGAGCTCTGGGAAAATGAAGCAGTTTTGACTTAAGGTTTTGATTTATAAATCAAATTAATCTGGATAGAATAATTCCATTAATGACAATCTGTCATTTGTACAAAGATAAAATATAACACATATCTTTTAATTTAACATAATGCACTAATTCTGAAGTTTTGTAAAAAACACACACATATGCCAAAGGGATTATGGGTCAAATGATCATCTGCTAACACTGATTGGTTGACTTATTCTTTCTATTTAAAAACCAACACGTTAATGTGATGTGTGTGTTGGTGTTTACTAGGGTTGAGCCGGATACTTGTTTCAGACAAGTATCCAGTACAGATAAAGCATTTTTGATTAGCATGATACGGATAAAACATCAATATCTGTGCTTGTGCTGAAGGAAAATTCTCATTGGCTCACTGACTGTCTTCATGCTCTGTGATTGGCCAGTCACACACAGCACCTGCCCCTCCCTACATAGACACATCTCTCTGCAGCCATTCTGACCTGTCTCTCTCTTTCACAGAGATACACACAAAGACAGGATCTGTCTCTCTCTGTGCTTGGCTTGATTCTACGTCACGTTGCTCTGTCAGTACTCAGACAGTTTGCTTCAGCTGCAAGAGGCTGTGGCAACTCTCTGGTGTGCAAAGGATTATGGGATATCACAATACTTAGGGAGAATACTGCCATGAACACTATTGGCCAGATGATGGCAGTAGAGACCCTAAAAACTTGCTAAAACAAATATTCCAAATCCGTGTCTGCTTCATTTAATCTGCAAGGAATTTAATAAATGCAAACCGAATTTCAGACATCTTATATATATGATCCTGGAACAAAGAGGACAAACAGTGTTGTAAAGGCCAATAAGCAGGACATTAAAGAGCAAACAGGAAGCGATTGCAGCTCACAGTGATTCCAAATGAAAATAATGGAGAAGCAACCTAAGCCTCTTCTGGCATTCTTACATACAACAAACACATATATATCTATAAATATATATGTGTATTGTCTATAAATCCAGCCCACGTATTGTCTATAAATCCAGACAATACGTGGGCTGTCCGTAAAGTATCGGCCCTTTTTATTTTTTTTTTAAACTATATGGATTTCATTCATATGTTTTTATGTCAGGCAAGTTTGAACCCTCATGCGCATGCGTCAGTTTTTCCACGCCTGTCAGTGACGTCATTCGCCTGTGAGCATGCCTTGGGAAGGAGTGGTCCCGACCCCTCGTCGGAATTTCATTGTCTGGAAATGGCGGAATGAAAAGGACTTTTTTTCCATCAGATTTTTTTCAGAAGCTGTTAGAAACTGGCACCTGGAAACCATTAGAAAAATTTATCTGGCTTTCGGTGAAAATTTTGCGGGCTTCACAGAGAATAAGGACTGTTAACTGTCGCTTTAAGGACCCCTTTAAGGACGCTTGGCATGCCACGCTCCGAGCTGCAACAACGCGGCACAAAACACCGTATCATTTCTAAACGGATAGCTCTGTGGATATGAGACGTCGTGTGCTCTTTCTCTGGTAATCACAAGAACTGGACATCAGCCATTTTCCGGCAGATTTCACTTTTAACCAGAGATTTTGTCATGGAACGCTGCGTGGAGGCTTCGCGCGTCACGACTGATTCGCTTGATGAGCGAGACAAAGAACGCCTCCATTTCGGCGTGTCAGAGGACAAGTTAGGACATGCCTATCTCGGCTTTCAATGCTTACCAGTCCAGTAAGTATCAGAGAAATTGTGGAGAGCTAGACATGTCCAAACTTGTCCACTGACACGCCGAAACAGAGGTGTTCTTTGTCTCGCTCATCAAGCGAATCGGTCGTGACGCGCGAAGCCTCCGCGAGACGTTCCACGACAAAATCTCTGGTTAAAAGTAAAATCTGCCGGAAAATGGCTGATGTCCAGCTCTTGTGATTAAAGAAAGAGCACACGACATCTCGTATCCACAGAGCTATCCATTTAGAAATGATACAGTGTTTTGTGCCGCATTGTAGCAGCTCGGAGCGTGGCGCGCCAAGCGTCCTTAAAGGGGTCCTTAAAGCAACAGTTAACAGTCCTTATTCTCTGTGAAGCCCGCAAAATTTTCACCGATAGCCAGATAAATTTTTCTAATGGTTTCCAGGTGCCAGTTTCTAACAGCTTCTGAAAAAAATCTGATGGAAAAAAAGTCCTTTTCATTCCGCCATTTCCAGACAATGAAATTCCGACGAGGGGACGGGACCACTCCTTCCCAAGGCGTGCTCACAGGCGAATGACGTCACCGACAGGCGTGGAAAAACTCACGCATGCGCACGAGGGTTCAAACTTGCCTGACGTAAAACATATGAAAGTTTTTTAAAAAAATAAAAAGGACCGATACTTTACGGACAGCCCACGTATATTCACAAGAGTTTTAGGCACAATATACAAAGGGATATTAATCTCTTTTAACATCACGATCACAAACCCAAACAATGAGTCACCACTTCTGTCTTTGTGCACCCTGCCCACTGCTGGAAGTTCCTGTTTGCTATGTATTTTGCAGCAGTGAAGAGATGAGAGGTGTTAAGCTCAACTCTACCCCAGCCAAAGGAGCCTGACTGCCAAGGTGCCACAAAAAACAAAAGTCATTATTTCTTAACAGCATAAAGCAGTTCTGCCATGAGGCAGAGCTCTGGGAAAATCCTTGTGTTGTCCGTGTGGACCCTGATCAGAGCGTCTCAAATGCATTTCTCCTGTCATAAACTTTTACCCATAATGCGCTGTGGAGACGACATGTCCACACTCAAACCTTCAAAATTAGTGCATCACTTTAAAACTAAAACATATAGCTGTTATTTTCACTTAATAAAACTTCAGATGTGACGGTAATTTAAATAATTAGTTTGGTTAAAATTTTAACCATAAGTTAAAACCGTATGCCTCTGGATGACTTGAGTGATATTGCCGGCAAGTTAATATGGTGTCAGTTTTTTTTCTCATGCTTTTTGCTGTGATCGGTTGTCCTCTGACTGCAGAGCGGTTTCTCCTGAAACCAGCTCTCCTCTGTTTGCAAAGAATAGAGCTGTATGTCTGCTACAAAACATTTAACAGGTAGGCACTAAAATTTTTGATATCAGACTTCACAAAAGTTAACTGTTTCAGTTTTATTTGCTACGCCTGCAAAAATATAGTAGAAAAATTAAAAATTATTGGACCAAAATTTATCAGGAGATAATTGGTCCGCTGATGGTTTTCAAAGTTATCTGAAAAGCTAATCCAATAATGAAAACATTAGCTTTGATAATTAATAGTTAGCGGATTAGCAGAACTATGCCCATCACTGGTCTCAAGGCACAAATCTGGGGAAGGGTACAGAAACAGTTTTAATGCTTTGAGGGTCCCATTGAGCACAGTGGCCCCCATCAACTGTAAATGTAAGAAGCTCAGATCCACCAGGAGTGTAAACATGTTTATTTCTGCTCTAAAGCTGGACATTTTAACAATGGACTTGAATGGGAACCTGCTTATACTTTTGGAGCCAGCCTCAAGTGGCCAGTCAAAGAGCTACAACTTTTTTTCTCATAGGTGGGCTTCATCTGAGACCACTAAAACTTGTTCCTTGGATTGAGCACCCTTCTGGACCCTCTAAGCTTTTCCAAGGCTTTTATGTATCTACTTAAATGGGATTGTCATCACTGTGCTGTTAGTATATGGAAAGAAGTAATGAGTGCAAACAAAGAACAAATACCCATTAAATAAAGTATTCTAATGATTTGTCCAGATTAAACAAGAACATTTGGGTTTGTTCTGCAAGTGCTTAAATCACAAGGTCACCGGACACAGCACTTCAAAAGACAACACTCAAATTCCATTAACTCGCAAACTGAATAAAAAAAAGAAATTGGGGAGAAAACGATAAGGCTGAAAGAAAACCCTTTTTCTACGACTGTGCAGATAACCGTGAATGTCTCTCTCCATCTCACACATTCTGCTCTGATTCATTTGAAATGCATTGCAGAATAGGCGTTTGGACTGGAGAGTGATCACCTGTACCTCCATACTGCTTAGTAGGCAGGAGTGAATGATGTGGAGAGTATTTCTCCCTCCTTCTCATAATCTGTTCTTTTATTATGCCAGACGGGTTTCTGAATTTTCATTCAGCTGAATTCCTGAGAAGAATCTAACACATTTTTTTCAGCTTTTGTGGCATCTGAATCCCTCCATCACAAGTGATTTTCTTTAAAATATGCGAACATGCTCACAGGCACCGCGCTGGTTGTATTAACGCTTTTTAATAGCATGCTTCTGAGAGGAGAAGAAGATAAGGAAGTGTGAAAGTGCATGCTTGTTGCATACATGGCACACCAGCATGTAAGGGCCACCGTGACTTTTTTGGACAAATCAAAGTGCTTTGTTTCCCTCTACTGGTTGTAGCTGCAACCACCATCTGCTTAAGACACATCAGTGTGTGAATGTCTGTGCACGTCTCTGTGTGTATGAGTGTGTTTGTGCCAATTTCTTTTAATGCAGTATGAAAGAGAAGAGATTCGGGAGATGAAGAATCAGACTGCAAGAGGTAGAATGTGGCTAATCGTGGCAGACCCAAATAGTCTGAGGTGACTGAAGGTTGTTCAGTTGTGAGTAAAATGATCGGCTTTCAAGGTTATCAAAGTAAAGGAAAGATGCCACAAGAACAGAATGAATGTGAGAGTATGTCCAGACTATAGATAGGCAGCCCAGTCTCACACTTTTGTTTTGTGCTCCCATGACGAAATGAATCACATTTTTGTGACGCTTTTTTTTTATTTTACTATTTCTAACCCTAACGCCTCCTCTAACCATAACCTAACCTGTTCCCAAACCCTAACCATAACCCCCACAGACTCCCCCTACATCAACCCACATTTTATGCTTGAATCATACATGAATTTACTTTTCGTGATGCCATCATGAAATGGCATGAAATTGAGCTGGAAGGGGACAGCCAAAATGAACCAGCCCCAGGAGCCGGTCAACATCAACTGGAAAAAAGAAGTAAGTACTATAGTAAGTACTATATAGGCCTAGAGGTGCTCATGTTTATACCCAGACTACATAGCGTGACGCAGATGAGAGTCTATGTCAGGTGGCTAATTTTTTATTTGTGGCCCGTTAGAAAAATCGGAATGACTTTTTGTGTATGCCCAAAATTCTGCCACATACTCAAAAGAATATATAATTCTCACAACTTCAACATTGATGTCCATAAAGTTAGATTTAGTGTTCTTAACCGTAATTCATCGTCAGCTTGAAGCATTTTCTCAAAACAGCATTACAGTGAGGTCTTGGAAGCGGTTGAAACTCCTGCAGGTCTGTCAGGCTCCATCAGATATTTTCAGCATTAACTGATTGGTTGACAGAGAAGGAGCAAAAGAAAGAAGAGGATTTCCTGCTGAGTTCTCTGCAGTGCAATTCCCATTTCCCTGTTTTTTTCTTGTGAATTTCCAGCTCATCCTGGTTGACGAGTGAATATCACCGTGTCAGTGCTCAGCAAGGTGAGCTTTAATGTCATTTTTCAGATCTTAGGTTATTCTGCTGTTTGACTTGTTTCCTAATAAGAACACATATCTCGGAGTAAAAACGTGGTTAGTGCTGTAAGGGCTGCCCTTGAAGTGTTTATGTGTGAACATTTCTCTCTCAGTATTTTCTCACAGATTAGAGAACAGCTTGAGCATCCCCAGTATAAACACACATCGTGCTGGTGCAAATGTACCCACAGACACACAGACCGTGCAATACACTAGCACCGGAGTGGCTGCGTATGGCCAAGGTCACACAGTTTCATTCAGATATTCCCATAATCCCTTGTGCTGGCTGGGTGAAAGGTCTGCTAATGGCTAGCACCCTTTGAGAGCAAAATGTTGCATTAAGATAAACTGGAGAGATTCTCGCAGCCCACACCCTGTGTAAAGAGCATCGCGCACCGTCCATACGATCCATCAACGTGACTAATTAGGCCCCAGAAAAATGCCCTGAGAGAAGCGTTAGTAGGGGAACTAGTACTGTGCTACTAGCAGTGCACCTGTGATATGAAGAAAAAAGTAAAATTAGACCATTTGAGCAGTTTCAATAGGTTACACGAGCAACAAACAGCCATGATTTTTCACAGCCTTTAGAAACTATTAAGAATAATGGTGAATGGACTGGATTTTCCACCTGCTGTACATGCTCAAAGTACTTTACAGTGACACCTCCACACACACACACACACACACACACACACAACAATGTCAATGTGCTACTGTGCAGAGGACTCAACTGCACACCGGCAGCAACTTGGACATTAAGGACTTTGCCCAAGGAACCTTGGTGTAAGTCTGAAAGGAAGTTAAACTGAAGATCCTCTGGTGTGAGACGTACCACTTTAACTTCAAAACATCTGATTGCAAAAGTGTGAACCAACGCCATTATGGAGTACTGTCACAGTCCACCAGGTCCCCTGGTAGACTAGGACAGGTCACTAAATATCAAATGAAAAACAGTCTTTGATTTTCAGTATGGAAATTCTTTATCTTTGTCCAATGCAGTGGTTCTCAAACATTTTCTACAGTGCCACCCTTTTGTAGATAAGAAAATGTTTGACACCCCCACCACACACACACACACACACACACACACACACACACACACACACACACATACACTTACATGTCTTTTAATTTCATTGGAATTCATTTTAAGCATTGTAATTTATAGAAAACTGCAACGTCTTGTCAGGGTTTGGGGTTCTTTGGTTGTTGTTTTTGTGTTATGCATTAGAGAGTTTGTTCTGCTGTGATGTGATGTTCTGTGTGGTGATTGTCTTGTCTGTCTTTTTCTGCTTGGGGTTTTCTGTCTCTATTCCTCTTGTCTGTCACTTGGTGCTGGGTGGTGGGCGTGTCCCTCTGTCTTTCCACTCCCACACCCTGGATCTTTCCTTCACACCTGTTCCTCATTGTCTGCTCATCACCTTCCTGTATTTAAACCTCACCTTGTCCACCTCTTCTCCACCAGGTTGTTGTGCTCCATGCCTTCGCTTCCAGCCCTGTTCCAAGTGTTTGTCTTGTCTCGTCTCGTCTCGTTTTGTTTTTTGGACCACTCCTCTGCCTGATGAACTTGTTACTGTTGCTTATTCTGGACTGCCTTTTTGTGAACCGAACCTTGCTTGTTTCACTAGTAAACCTTTTTGAACAACTCTACTCTGTGTCTGAGCCTAGCAATTGTGTCCAGCCATTTTGTGTTACAAAGCCTGATACTTCTTACTAAATAAAACAAAATAATATAATGTAAAGTGACATGCAACATGTATCTTTACTTTTTGAAGAGCTCAAAAGCTGTCTAAATGTATACAAAATTATATCTTGTTAAAAATATTAGTTATTTAATATAATGCTCCAACATATCTAATAACTTGTCATTGGACACAAAATTTACAGCAAGAATTAGTAAAGCAACCTTTGCATTGTCCAAGTTGGCTAAGAGAGTGTGGAAAAACTGGAACTTGACCATGACCATAAAGATAAAGTTATACCAAGCCTGTTTTCATGATACCCTCCATTATGGAAGTGAAACATGGGCAACACACATATCAGGAGACTAGGCTGAATGTTTTCCCTCGTGAGATGTCTTCAAAGAATACTTGGCATCAAATGGGATTGGCTGTATCCCCAATGATCTTCTGTACAGCCAATATGAAAGTGGTAAGGAGACAGGAGGCCGTCCAAAGACACCTGCAAAACATGGACCTGGAGACCAGGGAAGAGGCAGCTCACATTGGAGGGATCTTGTTAAGAAGGGTGTTAAAGCAAGATGAGGCTCACCACTGTAAGCAAAGGGCCAGGAAATGTCAGAAAAGGAAGGAATCATCAAGTAACATGAGCAAGCCTTCAGACTTCACCTGCAATGGCTACTGCAGGAATTGGAATTTATGGATTGGTCTTTATAGTCACAGCAGATGTCTGAGTTCAACAGTATGAAACCCATTGTCATTAATGAGGGATGGAGGCCGGTGATGATGACATATACAAATAACTATTTTAGTTGTCATTGCTTCGTGAATCATAAATAGTAATGCAGCCAAAGCATACATAAAAATCAGCAACAAACCAAATTCATTTGCCTTCCACTTTGGAAAGCACTTGTCTGACATGTCAATGATTTTATGATTCACGGTTTGGGTGCACCTCTGTGATTTTCAGATTTCAAAGTTAACTACACCCCCTCTGCTACCCAGGGTTCACTTTGGTTAACAGGCAGCTTGATATGTCGGTGCAGCTTTATTTTATGTTATAGTCATTGTGCATCTTGAAAGATGACAACACAGCCCAAAGTAAGAGGTGCAGTGGTCCTCTGCTGTGTCCTTCAGAACACAAAATTTCAGAGCTGAATATCCAGTAATTTTCAGAGTTACTTTCAAAAAATTCTCAAACCCACTCACTGACTAATTCTGAATGAATGAATGAATTTATTTCGGCACACAATTCAACAATAACAAAGAAAAAAAAACTCACAAGAAAACAAATCTACAATGAACCCATGTGACCGAAAGGGTGTGGGCAGAAGCAAAGCTTATAAATACCAACCCCTTATATTATAACAATAAGGAATATATACATGCACAAATAAGCACAATTTCATAATATAACCCATACACAAACCCATGATGACCAATACCAATAAAAAGCGTGCAAAATTAGTCAGTGAACTCAAATTTACAAAACCCAACCAGACAAACAATGGCGCACAACACACAATCCCAAAAGCAATGACAAAATCAATAAACCTAAGTCTTCAAACTATAACAAGCAATTTTATTAGTCTTACAATGTCTTTTAAAGCTTACTAAAGTACCTACTCATCCTACACTTGCTCTGTTAATCACAAGGAATACTGCAAATTATGAGCAATTTTTCCAGGTGCTTTAGCCAAAAATCATTTACTTGCAGACGTGGTTCTGTTATAGTGATGCAAAATCAACAGGTGTGTGTGTTTTCACATTCAGTGATTCAACGATTAACACTGGTGATCTTAACATGTGCTGTGTGCTCATCTGTAGCTGATCACAAGAGGTGGGCAGATCGATCCTAATATTAATATCGATACCAACGCTGGTATTGATATTGAACGATCCTCGTATATCAATATCAATATCAAGTTCAATACTCAAGCTTTTTTTCTCTCCCACATGCACTGACTGCTGCGCACGCAGATTCATCAAAGTCTACTCTCTGTCTGTAAGAGCAGCACTGCACTGTGTCACACAGCATAGAGCAGCGCACCCTTGTATTGTGGTTTGTCAGCCCTCTACCTCAGGAGATTTTAAGTTGTGTTGAGTGATATTTTTTTTAAACAAAAATGTTGATTGTGATAATAAAGTATTTTGTTGTCATGTACAATGTTTGGCAAAATTCTGTCCTAGGTCTTTTGGATCCTTTGGATCTATGAAGCTTAAATATAAAAAGGTATCAGTATCAATATCGGCGATACTGGGCCTGTATTTACTTGGTATCGGATCAATACCAAAATTCCCGGTATCGCCCACCTCTACTGATCACATGAGATTTACTGGGGGGAATTTATTTATTTATTTTTGCTGTTTTGGGGGGGTTTGTTGGGTGTTTTTGTTTATTTATTTATTTTTATTTTTTGGGGGGAGATGTGGTGAAGTGAGAGTGAAATCTCACAGTCACATTTGATTGTCTCAGTGTTCGCTCCTCTGATCCTTCAGATAAACACTCTGTCCTCCAGGTAGGTGAGAGCAGGCAGCAGGCCGAGAAAACGGTTGAGATTAAAACCAGGTAATGGCACATTTACTCTGCTTTTTGTGTGAGCAGCACATGCAATTTAAGGGTCTGCCATAGAGGACAAGTTAATATTTCATTGCACACCAGGGATTGGGAGAACAGAGGTAGAGGAAAAAATGCGTATGTCTCATTTTGCAATCTGATTCGTCTCAGCAAATCAGCCTGAGCCAATGTCACTCCATAATGAACTCTCCTCCACAGCTCTGAGCCCTCTGCTGCCACCGAATGAGGGATAAATTTTGAGCTACAATGAAGGGTGAAGAGACAATTGGATTGTTTTTCTCATCCTGCTATTTAGTTCTTTATCATCGCTCCAAAACTTAAAGCGACAGTGTGAAAGATTAAGAGGCGTTTATTAGCAGAAATGGAATATAGCTTTAATTCAATTTCAATAAATTTTATTTTATTTATATAGCGCCAAATCACAACATACTCTAAGTATACCACCAACAAGGCATTCATAAGAGATGTGCATTACTACTTTGTACAACCCCAATTCTAATGAAGTTGGGATGTTGTGTAAAATGTAAATACAAACAGAATACAATGATTTGCAAATCCTCTTTAACCTATATTCAATTGAATACACCACAAAGACAAGATATTTAATGTTCAAACTGATAAACTTTATTGTTTTTGTGCAAATATTTGCTCAGTTTGAAATGGATGCCTGCAACATGTTTCAAAAAAGCTGGGACAGTGGTATGTTTATCACTGTGTTACATCACCTTTCCTTCTAACAACACTCAATAAGCATTTGGGAACTGAGGACACTAATTGTTGAAGCTTTGTAGGTGGAATTCTTCCCCATTTTTGCTTGATGTACGACTTCAGTTGTTCAACAGTCCGGGGTCTCTGTTGTATTTTGTGCTTCATAATGCGCCACACATTTTCAATGGGCGACAGGTCTGGACTGCAGGCAGGCCAGTCTAGTACCCGCACTCTTTTACTACGAAGCCACGCTGTTGTAACACATACAGAATGTGGCTTGGCATTGTCTTGCTGAAATAAGCAGGGACGTCCCTGAAAAAGACGTTGCTTGGATGGCAGCATGTGTTGCTCCAAAACCTGGATGTACCTTTCAGCACTGATGGTGTCATCACAGATGTGTAAGTTGCCCATGCCATGGGCACTAACACATCCCATACCATCACAGATGCAGGCTTTTGAACTTTGCACTGTGGATGGTCTTTTTCCTCTTTTGTCTAAAGGACATGACATCTATGATTTCCAATAACAATTTAAAATGTGGACTCATCAGACCACAGCACAATTTTCCACTTTGTGTCTGTCCATTTCAAATGCACTCAGGCCCAGAAAAGGTGGCAGCGTTTCTGTATGTTGTTGAGGAATGGCTTTCACTTTGCATGGTTTAACTTGTACTTGTAGATGTAGCGACGAACTGTGTTAACTGACAATGGTTTTGTGAAGTGTTCCTGAGCCCACATGGTAAGATCCTTTACACAATGATGTTGGTTTTTAATGCAGTGCCGCCTGAGGGGTCAAAGGTCACGGGCATTCAATGTTGATTTTCGGCCTTGCCGGTTACATGTAGAAAGTTCTCCAGATTTTCTGAATCTTCTGATTATATTATGGACTGTAGATGATGGAATCCCTAAATTCCTTGCAATTGAATGTTGAGAAACATTGTTCTTAATCTGTTGGACTATTTTTTTTCCATGCAGTTGCACAAAGTGGTGATCCTCGCCCCATCTTTGCTTGTGAACAGGTGAGCCTTTTGGGGATGCTCCTTTTATACCCAATCAATCCAATTAGGTGTTCTTTGAGCATTCATCAACTTTCCCAGTCTTTTGTTGCCCCGTCCCAACTTTTTTGAAGTGTGTTGCAGGCATCCATTTCAAAAATAGCAAATATTTACACAAAAACAAAAAAGTCTATCAGTTTAAACATTAAATATCTTGACTTTGTGGCGTATTCAATTGAATATAGGTTGAGCAGGATTTGCAAATCATTATATTCTGTTTTTATTTACATTTTACACAATGTCCCAACTTCATTGGAATTGGGGTTATAAAACAATATGATATGTACCGTATTTTCCGGACTATAAGTCGCACCAGCCACTTTATCCATTATAAAGAAAAATAAACCATAAATAAGTCACACCGGAGTATAAGTCGCACCAGCCACTTTATCATTATAAAGAAAAATAAACCATAAATAAGTTGCACTGGACTATAAGTCCCATGGACATACAGGTATGTTAACTTAACATGAAAAGTTCAGATGATAATATTGTGACGGCTACCGTTTTCAGATGCATATTTTACCAGTCGTAACTTACAATCTGCAGAGTATGATTTTCTTTTTGGTGGCATTTTTTCGGGCCTTCTCCGTTGTCTTGTTAAGTTATCAGTAACGTTGAAATTTTTATTTTTCTATGGTAGTCAGAAGTCGCAGGAACAGTCACACAAGCCTTGAGTGCCCTCTCGTGAGCTGCATTTTACCTACAGATATGTTTGTATTTTGCGGACCACATTGCGAGCCGAACCATGCAGAACCTACCTGCGCAGCTCATGACCACCTAGCGTTGTCGATCCAGCTCCTTCCAAGTGCAGACGCTAATCCTCCTCCGTCGCTCAGTGCTCCCATGCAGCTCTCAGCGTCAACTTAAACACTCTGCTCACACTGATATCCAAGGGTTGAAGCTGTTTTGTTCGCCATGCCGGAATAACAGCAAGCACCGTATTCGTCAGCTTCACACGCTGTGGGTGAGGTGAGGAATACGTGTCCAACGTTCTGTTCTCTGATTGGTTATCGCGACCAGCGTGACTTATAGGACGGCCGCCATACTACAGTGTCCATGATGCATTGCATTTCCTTTTCTGGTGGCCATTTTAAAACATAGATCGACTCTGTCACGTAAAATTGTTTTGTTACAGTAAATTAATTGAGATCCTACCGGTATATTTTTCATTTATAAGTCACACCGGAGTATAGGTCGCACCCCCGGCCCAAACATGTAAAAAAGTGCGACTTATAGTCCGGAAAATACGGTATCTAGATACATGGGCTACAATACAATCCAGAGATGATACTTTGCATTATGAAACTATTTCTTTTGACGCAGGGTAATTCGGTGCAGTACAATGCAATTGATAATTTTTTTTGTTGCTGTTTAATGAAGACATCCGCTTTCCATGATAAATTAGAATAAGTCAAGTGCACCATTGCTTACCTTCAGAAACATATTTCATGAAAAATGAGGGACTTTCTTCAGGTTTTTACTACTGTGCTGTAGCATGTTTGCGGTGCCTCTGCTCACTGTTAATTCAGCACTGGAGGCAGCACTGCAGCACAGAATAAGCCCAGAAAAAGAAGCCAGCTTTTACAAGTGTTTGAAGATGTGGATGCAGCAGTGAAAAAAGTTTAACTTAACATATTCAGAACATTAAAGTCGAAACAGTTGACTGGTTCATCGTAAATTTGGATTGAATCAAAGGTTCATGTATCGACGTATTCATGTCTGTTACTTTAAATTTGATTTTCAATTTATTTCAAATTCAAAGAACTTTATTTTTCCGTTAGGAACTTCACATGTGGAGGAGCAATAGAGTGTATCCACACAGTATGCCAAACCAATCACACACAGACACACCCTGCTCACATTAGACACATAGTAGATTAAAAAATTTGCTAAGTCTAGTAAGTAAATAATACATCCATAATGGAGGAGCAATAAATATTAATTAAAACAATTATCTATAAGTTAATTGTTACACTCCTAATTCTCAACCATGTGTCTATTAGTGCATAATCACCAGCAACAATAATTTGATGTGTTTTCATAAGTTTAGAAGGAGCCCTTCATAGCTACGTGGGAATGCGCCTCCTCATGGAGGCTGCCATGTTGCTACAGATGGCAATGCAATGTCCCAAAATAGAGTTGCTCTGCCTTTTTCCATTTTGCAGCACCGCTGAAAGGCGGCTATAAAAGAAGAGGTATCCGTGGTTGCTCCCACACTGTGTACCAGTTGCTATTGTAGACTAACAAGTCTGAGAACCCTCATTTTTGTGAAACACATCTTGCTTATCACAAGAAAACGCAAAGGAGCATGATTCCCTGTTGCCAAAGGAACAAAAATATGCAGGAAAGCAATGCATTCTGTAACCTCACCACTAGATGACACTAATTCCTCCACACTGTAGCTTTAAAAGTCTTCCCTCAGCCACACCCTCTTCTCATCCTCCACCTCTCCCTATTCCTCAGCCTGGTTAGAGATAGAGATGAGGGAGGTGATGGGATGTTTTGATTGCCTAAAATGCTGAAATGTAATCTTATGCAGCCTGGAAATGTAAAGTGCTTGCTCGTCTGTGTGGGAAAGGGCCGGGGCAATGTGCAACGCTTGGTTTATTGCATTGCAAGCTCATTTGTTTGCATTTTATACCTCATTTCAGCTCAGACGAGCCAGTTCCACACTCCAGCTGCAGGTGACCCACTTTCACAACACTGCGTGACACCCTCTCGCTCACTCGCTCTCTCTCTCGAATAATATAACTTTCTCCTTTTAATACATTACTTTTAGTAAATATGCAACACTGCGAGGATACGATTTAATGCAGCACACGTACAAACTAGTTCACAGTGAAAAATACAAACTCTGCTATTCCTCTGCGATATCATTTCTCCTCCGTCCCCTCAGGCACAGCTATGCAGTGTGTTAGCATGTTAGTGCAGTGTGTGACACCACTGTGACAGCACTCTAAACATCAGAAGGACTAAAGCTCATTTGAGCCGTCAGGGATATAAACATGGCGTACTTAAAGTTAGAGATGGACTGAGTAGGGAGAAGCATATAAGTGAGATAATGTGGGCAACACAATATAAATGTGTCCTACTTCCATATTAGATGGCTCCTACTTTACATGGTGGACAGGTTCATGTTTGAATATAGAGCAACATCTGAAGGCTGCAAACCAGCTGCCAGTAAACATTTTTTATGGCATTCGCAGAACAGAAAATAACTGGGACAGAAGCCTGTCAAATGTAGCTAAACTAGATCATTTCACCATCATTTATTCAATTGTGAAAAAGAAGTCAGCAGGTTAGAGGGCGAGAAATAGCCCTGCTTCATTAAGTTCATGTACAGTGCATGTGGAAAGTATCTGCAGAGCTTCACTTTTTCAACATTTTGTTACATTACTGCCTTATTCAAAAATAAATGAAATTCATTTTTTCCTCCAAAATTCTATGCACAACACCCCATAATGACGATATGAGAAAAGGTTGTTTTTTTTATTTTTGAAGCTCAAAATTGAGTTCAGGTGCATCTTGTTTCCACTGATCATCCTTGAAACATTTCTACAGCTTAATTAGAGTCCACTTGGGGTAAATTAAGTTAATGATTTGGAAAGGTACACACCTGTCTACATATAAAGGTCCCACAGTTGACAGTGTATGACAGAGCACAAACCAAACATGAAGTCAAAGAAACTGTCTGTCGACCTCAGACAGGATTGTCTGAGGTCAGGGTACAGAAACATTTCTGCTGCTTTGAAGGTCCCAATGAGCACAGTGGCTGCCATCATCTGTAATTGGAAGAAGTCCATATCCACCAGGAGTCTTCTTAGAGCTGGCCGCCCATCTAAACTGAGTGATCAGGAAACAAAGGCCTTAGTCAGGAAGGTGGCCAAGAACTTGATGGTCACTCTGTCAGAGCTCCAGCATTCCTCTGTGGAAAGAGGAGAACCTTCCAGAAGGACAACCATCTCTGTACCAATCCACCTGTATGGTAGAGTGGCCAGATGGAAGCCACTCCTTAATAAAAGACACATGGCAGCCCACCTGGAGTTTGCCAAAAGACACCTGAAGGACTATCAGACCATGAGAAACAAAATTCTCCAGTCTGATGAGATGAACATTGAACTATTTGGTGTGAATGCCAGGCATCATGTTTGGCGCAAACCAGGCACTGCTCATCACCTAGCCAATATCATCCCTACAGAGAAGCATGGTGGTGGCAGCATCATGCTGTAGGGATGTTTTTCAGCTGCAGGAACTGGGAGACTCTTGACCTCAGACTGGGGCGATGGTTCATCTTTTCAGCAGTGACCCTAAGCACACAGCCAGGATATCAAAGGAGTAGCTTCGGGACAACTCTGTAAATGTCCCTGAGTGGCCCAGCCAGAGCCC
The DNA here is from genome assembly GCF_902500255.1 of Thalassophryne amazonica. Classification (NCBI taxonomy): domain Eukaryota; kingdom Metazoa; phylum Chordata; class Actinopteri; order Batrachoidiformes; family Batrachoididae; genus Thalassophryne; species Thalassophryne amazonica. The sequence goes on from NC_047110.1 coordinate 82,988,416, forward strand.
AGACCTGAATCCGACTGAACATCTCTGATCTGAATATGCCTGTACACTGACGCTCCCCATCCAACATGATAGATTTTGATAGGTGCTGCAAATGGGCAACATTGCCAAAGATAGGTGTGCCAAGCTAGTGGCATCATATTCAAGAAGTCTTGAGGCTGTAAATGCTGCCAAAGGTGCCTCAATAAAGTACTGAGCAAAGGGTGTGAATACTTATGTAAATGTGATTTCTTAGTATATATATATATATATATATATATATATATATATATATATTTCAAAAACACTTCATTTTGTCGTTATGGGGTGTTGTGAGTAATTTACTTAATTTTGGAATAAGGTCTGTAACATAACAAAATATGGAAACGGTGAAGCACTGTGAATACTTTCCAGATGCACCATATGGGTGAGATTAGTCTTTCAGGTTTTGTTGTTAAAATAATTATAAAACAATGAATGGTCTGGTTCACTCTTATGGAGCAAGTTTCACACAGTCTTACTGTGTGCACATTTCTACCTTGTATTTCCGCAATACAGATGTACTTTGCATCTAAAAGATTAAAACGTATTTTACAGGAGGTAAAGACTTTTGTAATTGCTTTCTCTGTATTAAACTGCCTGCTGAATTAATTCCTTAAAATACGCACTTAAAACTAATGTGTTCACTTTGTGTTATAACCACAGTCGTGCACCGACAATCACCTGCTGGCAATTTGGACCAGAACTTCAACTGCCTGCTACCCATTAAAGTCAGATCACGTTTTGTGCAAAGTGGTTCATAATGTTTCCAAAATAATATCAAATGATGTGGACAAACTCAGTCAAAGCTGCCAAGTCTGGAACCATGTACTAATGCTGTGCATCATCCATCTTGGATCCTGGATGACAACCACGTAGGCAGACACCCAGTCAATCCCCACCTTGTGAAAGTAACCATCTGTCTGCCGCAAATGTGCATCTCCTCCTGGACTTCTCCGGTCACTGAGGTCCTCAACGCTATAGCACCTACAAGTATGTGCTGAATCATGCCCAGAAATATGCACCACATGGCCAAAATATACAATAACTGACACTCCCACCATGCAAGTGGCGGTCGTTATGTGCATCTCCCTAAGTCAGTGCCCCTTTCATTCCATCATTCCAGCATGCACCAGGACCCTAACCACTTCAACCTTCATTCCACCATAAAGATATCAGCAACACTGAATTGTAATATTGAAGGGAAAATCAAAACTATTATATAATGAAGCCTGCACCAACTTTAAACAAAAGACAATAAAATAAGCATTCAAGTTATAATATTGGTTGACAAAGTTGACAACAGATGTTTTGCTGACCTCACCATGTTCCCCCATTATATTTTCTCCCATTGTACCCATTGTATACATATTGCAGCAGATAAGAGAATATTTAGAGCAGAATCCTGAAAATGGTGATAAAAGCATCAAATTTGGCAGAATTACTCCTCAGACAATCCTCTTTTGAAAAAAACAATTGGCCACTTGAATTTTCAGTTGGCGTTCAAGTAGAGGTCAATTGAAGAATTACACGAGTCAAAATTAAAAGATGCTCCAATCATATTGAAACCTATGCCACATTATTTGCCTGATCATAAAGATTCCAAAAAGGTATAGTTTCGACAGTCTGTAACTGAATTCTATGGAGTAATGGGATAAAAACAGCAAGAATGGTGCCAAAGTCAGTGTCAGTTTGAACAGGGGTCAGAAGTTAAAGGTGCTCCAATTTTGGTAAAAAGTGATGCAAATTACTAGTTGAGTTAACACGGTTTTAAAAAGAAATAGTTTGGACCATGTATCATCCTTATCACGTTACGGGGTAACATATGTCACATGTCATAGAATCCAATAGACGTTGAACTTGTTTGACCTTTACTTTGGAGACCAAGCATTCAACACTGTCAAAACTATTCCATTTATTAATCCGATTAGCTCAATCAATAATTTGTATCACTTTTTACCAAAATTGGAGCAACTTTAACTTTTGTCCCCTGTACAAAATGACACCATTCTTGCTGTTTTTATCCGGTAACGCCATACAGTTCAGTCACAGATAGTCCAAACTATACCTTTTTGGAATCTTTATGATCAGGCAAATAATGTGGAACATTTTTCAATATGATTGGAGCATCTTTTAATTTTGACCTCTGTGTAATTCTTCAATTGACCCCTACCTGACCACCAATTGAAAAGTCAAGTGGCCAATCGGTTTTTTTCAAAAGAGGAGTGTCTAAGGAGTATTTCTGCCAAATTTGATGCTTTTATCACCATTTGCATGATTGTTTCAGTTATCTACTGCACTAACAATGAGAGAACATGAAAAACATTCAGCTGATACTGAGCCAAGCAAAGGCCAGTAGACATCTTCCATGAAACCTAATCCTACTTAAATGTGAACTTGCCCAAGATGGTCACATTTGCAAAGTGCAGTTCAAATTTCATGGAAAGCATAAAAATGTTAGCTGTTGTGTATATAAGAAAATGTGACTGACACGCATACACACCAGTGGGTGGAGTATAATCTATATCCCCTAAAATCTGTACTTGTCCAGGTTAATGTCACTGGAGAGGACCTTGATATTTATATTCAAGATGTTGCCTCCTTAAGGTTCATCAGTTTGTGAAATCTGGAGTTCTTCTTTCTAATAAGTATTTTGTGTGTCTTTTTTTTTTTTTACATTCTGTGCTGTCTGTAGAGTTCTCCTCCTTTTGTGCAGAATTCCATAGATAAAGCTTAATTATATTGTGGATACACTTGTACATCTTGTGATTTTTGGGCTATAAATTGAACCTTGTTATTGAGCGTGGCATTAACTCAATTGTATTCTTCTGTCTTTCGAGCTGTTCTAATTTCAGTTAGTTGAAAAGCCTACAATTCCGCATTGCTTGCTGAGCTGCAACTTTCTTCACTTGCTCCCTGGAGATTATAGAGATCTTCTGTCCTCCGGGCAGAGAGTCTGCAAGAGCGTCTGCTATTCCAGTCCAGGTGCAGCAAAAGCAGGAGTGGAACTTTCAGAGGACCACAGGGGCCAGAAAAGGCTTAGCAGTGGGTCACAGTGGGAAGGGTGGTGCAACTCAATCATTCTCCTACCCTGAGGGCACCTCGGAGCGACGCAGCTGTGAAAAGACAACCATCCCGGGAAGTTCAGCCTGTTTATGGCAAAGCATAATGAAATAGCAAATTCACTCTTTTTATAGACACAACTCGCATAAGCTTGTGAGCAAAAATCCTCACTCAATACCCCAATGCACATACTTCAGTTTGCTAATTTCTCCGTCTGGCTACAGTCTGTACGTATCCTCCATATACTGTTCTCCTTTTTTGGCTGTTGCAGCAGGCTTGTGTCGTAAGTGATCTGTGCAATCCATTATTCCCAGGCAGGAGTGCATTAAAGATTCATCTTTGCAGCTCAACCTCAAAGGAATGACTATGACCTCTGGTATAGCTGCTGAATTATGGAAACCGCCAATAAAATTGTTTGCCTTTGATCTCATTGTCATCCTCCTCCGTCCCAGGTGAGCAACGACAGGTGACCATAATCAGACACACAAGCGCAGATGCGCCAAATATTCAGTGTTTTGGTTTTACTTTTGTTTTCTCTTGAGATCTGTTGCTCTTGAAAGTGAATTTATTCTCATATGACTGCAATTTTCAGTTTTTCACTCCTTATGCCACCTGCTCTGGATCTATGTGTTTTGAAATATTGCAACATCTTAAGTGTGCGATTTCGCCCAAGATCCACAAGGAACAGTTTCTCATTACTGCACAATGGAGCAACACAAAGAACTAACTGTATGAACCACTTTATTTCATTTCAGACCAGTTATTTTGGGTGAATCACTCAAAAATAAAAACTAAAATAATGGAAACTGTTGCGCACTAATTTTTGTGCTAACCGTCGTAGTGCATTGCAAAAAAATTGCGGTACATTCATGGAAATGTGAAGTCACTGGATTTCCTCACAAGCAGTGGTGGGCACAACTAAAGTAAAAATTAACTTTGTTAACCGCTAATCTATCAACTGAAAAGTTAACTGTGATAATGCTAAAATGATAAACCTCTAAAATATTTTTTGAACCTTTTACAAAATTTTATGGTATGAAAAAACTAAGGGCCCATGCAAGAAGGAGACAAGTTTGGAAAGAAAACCCAGACAACCCTGAAGAAATTATAGGCTTCTGTGGCTGTGACTGGAGAAATTGTGTGAAGTGCAAATGTTAAATTTTACATCCCTAGTTATACAGTTTCATGATTAAGTAGTATAGAGAAAGGTTTTTAAAAAAAAGAAAGAAAACTTGACGTTCAGCTACATGTTGCCAGCAAGAAGTTGTCTAAATTAGACTGGATGTAAAAATGATGTTTTATATATGTGTTATACTGAAGGGGACACTTATTTATTCATGCCATCATTTTGGCTTTTAGAATTTTGTTACTTTTAATTTATGATGTAGATATTACTTTTCACTGTGACTATAAAGGGCAGACTTTTTAAAAATTTTATATTAAAGGCTTCGATTTTTGTTTTATTTTTTGATGTCCTAAAAAATTAGTGCACCCTCGAGCTTTTATGGTTTATATATATATGTATATATATATATATATATATATATCAATCAATCAATTTTTTTATATAGCGCCAAATCACAACAAACAGTTGCCCCAAGGCGCTTTATATTGTAAGGCAAGGCCATACAATAATTATGTAAAACCCCAACGGTCAAAACGACCCCCTGTGAGCAAGCACTTGGCTACAGTGGGAAGGAAAAACTCCCTTTTAACAGGAAGAAACCTCCAGCAGAACCAGGCTCAGGGAGGGGCAGTCTTCTGCTTGGACTGGTTGGGGCTGAGGGAGAGAACCAGGAAAAAGACATGCTGTGGAGGGGAGCAGAGATCGATCACTAATGATTAAATGCAGAGTGGTGCATACAGAGCAAAAAGAGAAAGAATATATATATATATATATATATATATATATATATATATATATATATATATATATATATATATATATATATATATATACACACACACACCACCTGGATTGCCTATGGATACAAACACACTTGGGAAGGTCGCACTTATAATGTTAATATCTTGAGAGCAGAGGTCGATTTGTTTTTGATATACTTTGGAATGAAGCAAATCAAATTTAATTACCTCCGCCAAGGAGGTTATGTTTCAGTCATGTCCGTTTGTTTGTTGGTTGGTTGGTTGGTTTGTTAGCAGGATTACTCAAAAAATCCTGAACAGATTTCAATGAAATTTTTACCAGGGGTGTATCTTGGCCTAACTTAGAAGTCATTAAATTTTGGTAATGATCCGGAACACGATCCGGATCCAGTAATTTTTTTTAAGGATTCTTTATCATTGCAGGATAGGGCCAATTTCAACATTTTTGCATCTAACTTCATCAAGATGGGTCACAAAGGCTGAATAAAAATTAAGTTACGACACAGCAATAATTTAGCATTCGTTTCTCCTCATTGAATAAACTTGTTTTTAGAAAATTAAAAAAACTTGTGGAGTTCATGCAGTTTCTCTTTATAAATACATTTGCTGAAGATCAACTAGTTTTCCTGTGAATGTTACTGGATAAGCCTATGGCAAGCTCTCTCCCTGCGGCATGAAGCACTGTTTACCATATCAGTGGAGTGAGGGGGGAGGGGCCGCTCCTCAAATTGAATGAGCCTCAAAGTGTGAATGTTGCTTTCAGAGCAGGAGAGAACAAACACACAGTCAAGTTCATAGTAAAAGTTTGTGATGCAACCTTTGTGTAATAGCAGACAGAAATTGCTTTGAGATGAAGACAAACAAAATGCATAGACCATTTTGTATATATTGTTCAAAATGTGCATTTGTGTTTATTGTTTGAACCTTTTTGTTGTACAGCCTTTCACACAAGAACCCAAATTACCTTTATAAAGTGTCAAAACAGTTGTTTATTATAGTTTGCTGTGTGTTTTGAATAAATGTGTGTGGAAAATAATTTCCGCTTTACTTTGTCCTTTCTTATTTCTGATTGTAAACCTTTATTACACTTATAAAACACAACTATAGCATAAATATTTTGAAAGTACAGGTTGTCCTGAAAAAAGAGACATAAAACTTGATTGTGGGATGCAGGGAGAGCTGTTAACAGCAATAATAAAACATTTATGCCAGGCGAGTGAACTGTCCAAAAAAATGCCCTTGGACCACAGAGGGTTAACCACTGAATCTGAAACATGGCGGTAGATGCGTGAAACAATGTGGAATAAGTCGCTTTGCCAAAGGGTATTCCATGTGACGTCAGTGACCCTATGGCCTTGGCAGAGGTTTGCGCTCTCCGAGTGTTCAAGTTAGAATTTGTGATTATTTCAATAACAGATATTTAGCAAGTACAGTATAACATTTAAAATTCAGGTATACACAACACAGAAAATAGGATGACAGAACAACTTTTCTCTGTATCTGTGTGGCAACCCCATATAATATTTGTGATTTCAATAACTGGCCACATCACATCAATCTCTTGTTTTAAATCAAGCGTTTGCATGACTTCACCCACACAGACAGACATTCTGATGTGCCAACGATAAGATAAGCCTGTTTTGTATTTTAGCCTTGTCTCTGGTGAGGTTGGATGTTTCGTTTATCACTTCTCAGATTTTTCCTATGTACGTTTTTGTCTAAAGTGACAAATGGAGATTATCTGAATTCGGAGGTTGCTGAACTGCTGAGTCTCTAAGTCCACTGTATCTTCTGTAAACACTTCCAAATGTGAAGTTGGAAATCCTGAACACAGCATGTACTCCGTGCAAATACAGTAACAACTTAGTGCTTTTGACTTCACATTGGACAGCACTGATTGGCTAATTTTACATCACTGGTTATGTAATGAATTCTGTAGCTTGTTAAAATATTTTCAGTCCATGTTTACTTTGTCTTCAGAGCTGAGAGATTACGCTGAGTGAGGAAGTAGGAAGCTGGAAGGAGGAACATACTCCTGTGCTATGAATATTTTTTCTCCCCGACGACAGCAATCTTGTATTCCAAACACAACTTTGGAAACATTATAAAGCACTTTGGGCTTGAGATGGAAAAATGTTAGGGCCCCTTCACACATAACACAAAGTTGGGTGAAAGAAGCAGAAACCGTCCGAAAATCTGCAAACAAAAAAAAGAAATGGAGAACCGCAAAACATTCCACCTGCTGTTGGGAGGAACACACACTCTAACAGGCGTGCACAATACCGCAACGACGGTTTTGTGCACGCCCATGCCCGCACAAACACAGTGCATGCACCTGGAACGTGTGGCACCACATCGTGCTCCCACAGCAGTGGAGCAGTTAGATGCTGGACATTTGCTGTACACAGAACAAAGAAACAGAGAGAGACACTTTGTTCTGTGCGCCGATAAAAAAGGTGGGCATGGCACTGCGAGCAGTAGCTGTTGGGATCTGTGGACCTGCAAGTCACAGCTGGAGAACATGTACTGTGTTATGACGGACATGACCTTACAACACTCCACCATAGGGGACGTGCATGTGCATGCTGTCCACATGTGGAAATACATAAAAACACATATCACTTTTGCAACAACCTGAAGCGAATGCAGCAGCGTGCACAACATCAGGCAGGCTGCTCCATGAGAAAAGAATCATGTGATCATGTGAACACTTAGCTGGCAGTCAGACTGTCACTTCCATCACATGAATTATGGGCCATATGACGCAGTGTCCTTCTCCCCGCCGCTCACTGGACACCTGGAAATGCGATGCCAGCTGATGTGTCCACGTTATGAGCACACAGCTTCATTCATTTCACTCCATCAACGTGTGTACGTGCATGACGACCTGTATTTATTGTCCGCTCTTCATAACAGGAATTAATTATTAGAGTCTGTGGTGTTTTCTTTTTTATTTTATTTTTTATAGTGGCAACAGATTCATGACCAGTAACGTGACTGTTACATTTAAACAGTACATTCACTCATCCTCAAAATAAAAAAATTCTAAAATTATCTCTCTCAAACTCAAACTGAAAGCAAATCTCTAAAACTGATAATACCTGTGAATAATAATCAGTTTTATAGTCAGTTTTCTTCAGACAAGTCAGGGAATGGAAACATGAACATTTCCAAGTCACTGAATATGTCTTGGACTTTATTTACATCAATTATGAAGAAATACAAAAGATTCCTTCACCAAAACATCGAATCTAGGCTTTCATCTCAGATGTGCTTTCTGGCAAATTGTAGCTGAACATTCAGGTCTTTAAGAAAATCCTACTCTACACAACTTCATCAGGGACCTTTATATTTTTAAACAAGTTATATTAAGCTGTAGACATTTGCTTTCAGTTTGAGTTTTCTAAAGACAACTTTAGATATGTTTATTTATTTGTATTTGAAATGGCATAAACAAATGAAAATGTGTGAAATGCCAAGTGTTCCAGTACTTTTGTGTACAGTTGAGAAACACTCTGTGGCATGTGTATTTTTAAGTGAAATGCATCATCCTGATGTCACTCAGAGAGCAAAATTAAGAGGCTAAGTCCTTCAGGCAGCACAATTAATAGGTTATTTAATCAACAGCTGCCTGTGCATTTAAAAATGACTGGAGACAAGCGCATATGTAAGGCAAAAGGAGAAATGCCACTTTTAGCAACCTGGACCTCACCTGTCAACAATGTCAACCTGGACCAAACATTTTTCTTCTTCTATTAAGGTGGATTAGAACTCTTTGTGGTACACAGCACCAACTACTGGACAGGAGGAACCTAGCAGTCAGTGTGACTCACTGATTTCAAAATGCAGCTCTTTTCAACCGTGCGGTGCCATGACATGTCAATCATCTATGTCCAATCAGGTTTCAGGGGAGTCCAGTGCAACCCTGCCCTCCACTCAAGCTCCACCCATGCCAGGAATTGTTAAACATTTGGCAATCCCTGCTTTAGTGTGAACTTGTCACTGAGTTCCGACAAAATTCCATGGGATCTCATCTGTCAATCCAGGAAGTGTCTGACATTTGACATTTCCTGTTTCAATGTGAATTCAAAATTTGGTACTTCCTGTTTGGGACTCGCTGTACCATAAAGTGAGCTTTGCACCACTGTGCAGCCCTTAGCTCGTATTAATATTACAACCCCAATTCCAATGAAGTTGGGATGTTGCGTAAAATGTAAATAAAAACAGAATACAATGATTTGCAAATCCTCTTCAACCTATATTTAATTGAGTACACCACAAAGAAAATATTTAATGTTCAAACTGATAAACTATTGTTTTTGTGCAAATATTTGCTCATTTTGAAATGGATGCCTGCAACATGTTTCAAAAAAGCTGGGACAGTAGTATGTTTACCACTGTGTTACATCACCTTTCCTTCTAACAACACTCAATAAGCATTTGAGAACTGAGGACACTCATGACTGGGTATAAAAGGAGCATCCCCAAAAGTCTCAGCCATTCACAAGCAAAGATGGGGCGATGATCACCACTTTGTGAACAACTGCATGAAAAAACAGTCCAACAGTTTAAGAACAATGTTTCTCAACATTCAATTGCAAGGAATTTGGGGATTCCATCATCTACAGTCCATAATATAATCAGAAAATTCAGACAATCCGAAAAACTTTCTACATGTAAGTGGCAAGGCCGAAAACCAACATTGAATGGCCATGACCTTCGATCCCTCAGGCGGCACTGCATTAAAAACCAACATCATTGTGTAAAGGATCAGGAACATTTCAGAAAACCATTGTCAGTTAACACAGTTCGTCGCTACATCTACAAGTGCAAGTTAAAAGTCTATCATGCAAAGTGAAAGCCATACATCAACAACATCCAGAAACGCTGCCGCCTTTTCTGGGCCCGAGCTCATTTGAAATGGACAGACACAAAGTGGAAAAGTGTGCTGTGGTCTGATGAGTCCACAGTCAAATTGTTTTTGGAAATCATGGACATCGTGTCCTTTAGACAAAAGAGGAAAAAGACCATCCAGATTGTTACCAGTGCAAAGTTCAAAAGCCTGCATCTGTGATGGTATGGGGTGTGTTAGTGCCCATGGCATGGGCAACTTACACATCAATGATGACACCATCAGTGCTGAAAGGTACATCCAGGTTTTGGAGCAACACATGCTGCCATCCAAGCAACGTCTTTTTCAGGGACGTCCCTGCTTATTTCAGCAAGACAATTCCAAGCCACATTCTGCACGTGTTACAGTTGCGTGGCTTCGTAGTAAAATAGTGCAGGTACTAGACTGGCCTGCCTGCAGTCCACACCTGTCACCCATTGAAAATGTGTGGCGCATTATGAAGCGCAAAATATGACAAAGGAGACCCCGGACTGTTAAACAGCTGAAGTTGTACACCAAGCAAGAATGGGAAAGAATTCCACCTTTGAAGCTTCAAAAATTAGTGTCCTCAGTTCCGAAACGCTTATTGAGGACATTAGTTTTGGTAAACATACCACTGTCCCAGCTTTTTTGAAATGTGTTGCAGGCATCCATTTCAAAATGAGCAAATATTTGCACAGAAACAAAGTTTATCAGTTTGAACGTTAAATAGTTTGTCTTTGTGGTGTATTCAATTGAATATGGGTTGAAGAGGATTTGCAAATAATTGTATTCTGTTTTTATTTGCATTTTACACAACATCCCAACTTCATTGGAATTGGGGTTGTATTAACATTATCATTATTACATCCGTCAAGGATGTAATAAAATCATCAGCATTTATTTATTTGTCTGTCTGTTAGCAGGATTACTTCAAAAATACTGCACAGATTAAATATACACTCAACAAAAATATAAACGCAACACTTTTAGTTTTGCTCCCATTTTGTATGAGATGAACTCAAAGATCTAAAACTTTTTCCACATACACAATATCACCATTTCTCTCAAATATTGTTCACAAACCAGTCGAAATCTGTGATAGTGAGCACTTCTCCTTTGCTGAGATAATCCATCCCACCTCACAGGTGTGCCATATCAAGATGCTGATTAGACACCATGATTAGTGCACAGGTGTGCCTTAGACTGCCCACAATAAAAGGCCACTCTGAAAGGTGCAGTTTTATCACACAGCACAATGCCACAGATGTCGCAAGATTTGAGGGAGCGTGCAATTGGCATGCTGACAGCAGGAATGTCAACCAGAGCTGTTGCTCGTGTATTGAATGTTCATTTCTCTACCATAAGCCGTCTCCAAAGGTGTTTCAGAGAATTTGTCAGTACATCCAACCAGCCTCACAACCGCAGACCACGTGTAACCACACCAGCCCAGGACCTCCACATCCAGCATGTTCACCTCCAAGATCGTCTGAGACCAGCCACTCGGACAGCTGCTGGAACAATCGATTTGCATAACCAAAGAATTTCTGCACAAATTGTCAGAAACCGTCTCAGGGAAGCTCATCTGCATGCTCGTCGTCCTCATAAGGGTCTCGACCTGACTCCAGTTCATCGTCGTAACCGACTTGAGTGGGCAAATGCTCACATTCGCTGCCATTTGGCACGTTGGAGAGGTGTTCTCTTTACGGATGATGCGAAGGAGATGTGTTGCACTGCATGAGGCAAATGGTGGTCACACCAGATACTGACTGGTATCCCCCCCCAATAAAACAACTTTGGTTATGCAAACCGATTGTTCCAGCAGCTGTCCGAGTGGCTGGTCTCAGACGATCTTGGAGGTGAACATGCTGGATGTGGAGGTCCTGGGCTGGTGTGGTTACACGTGGTCTGCGGTTGTGAGGCTGGTTGGATGTACTGACAAATTCTCTGAAACACCTTTGGAGACGGCTTATGGTAGAGAAATGAACATTCAATACACGAGCAACAGCTCTGGTTGACATTCCTGCTGTCAGCATGCCAATTGCACGCTCCCTCAAATCTTGCGACATCTGTGGCATTGTGCTGTGTGATAAAACTGCACCTTTCAGAGTGGCCTTTTGTTGTGGGCAGTCTAAGGCACACCTGTGCACTAATCATGGTGTCTAATCAGCATCTTGATATGGCACACCTGTGAGGTGGGATGGATTATCTCAGCAAAGGAGAAGTGCTCACTATCACAGATTTCGACTGGTTTGTGAACAATATTTGAGGGAAATGGTGATATTGTGTATGTGGAAAAAGTTTTAGATCTTTGAGTTCATCTCATACAAAATGGGAGCAAAACCAAAAGTGTTGCGTTTATATTTTTGTTGAGTAGTTTCACATAAGCTGTTTTTTTTTTATTGTTGTAACATTGAATGATGAGAAAAATGTGGGCATAACGTGTACAGGATTACAGCTGACAGTGGAAATTTTATCTATTAAATATTGTCTTATTGTTCTGATTGTCACATCTGGGACACATTTAAGGGACTTTGTCCACCTTTCTTTGGGCAAGTTATGGACATTTGTTGCAGTGTTACCCACTGATTCAGTCATGTCTGCATGCCCACATTTAAAGGCGCTGTTCTCCGCAGCGTTCTGCATAAGCAACTTGCGAGTACTCAGTGCGCATGTCCCAAACATTGTTACAATGGTCTATTAATGAGTTGTGACCATCAGTGTCATGCACCCAGAAAGAGTGAAGGTTTGTTTGTTCTCAGGCAATCTAAAGGGAATGAAAAGGAAGACATACAAGACAAGACATACAACTGGTAAACTCCCCACAGAGTTTATAGCCAATCTTCTGAAAGTGTGCTTGTTCACTGCAGACTACTAATAGTGTGTTGTTGCCATGCAGACATGTTGCAGTTTGCCTACCAGGAGAGAGTGGGAGTTGAGGATGCTAGCCTATATCTGATACACAGGGTGCATTCTCACCTGGACAAGGGAGGCAATGCTGTGAGAATCATGTTTTTTGATTTCTCTAGTGCCTTCAACACCATTCAGCCACTCCTGCTGAGTGACAAACTGCTGCAGATGCGAGTAGAAACGGGATTGGTGACCTGGATAACTGACTACCTCACTGGAAGACCCCAGTTTGTTAGGCTGGGTGACCATACATCTCAGACTGTGGTCAGCAGCACGGGAGCACCACAAGGAACGGTGCTCTCCCCAGTATTGTTCACCTTGTATACCTCCGACTTCAGTTACAACATGAAGACCTGCCACATGCAAAAGTTCTCTGATGACACTGCTATCGTGGGGTGCATCGAGGATGGTCAGGAAGGAGAGTACAGGGGACTGGTGGAGAACTTCGTCAGATGGTGCCGGAACAACCAGTTGCAGCTGAATGTCACCAAAACCAAGGAGTTGGTGGTTGACTTCAGGAGGACCACCCCACCACTGGTGCCTGTCTCTATCGAGGGGGAGACAGTGGAGACAGTCTGCACCTACAAGTACCTAGGGGTACACCTGGACAATAAACTGGACTGGGCTGCTAATTCAGAAGCACTCTACAGGAAAGGACAGAGCAGGCTGTACTTCCTCAGGAAGCTGAGATCCTTCAATGTCTGCAGCAGACTCCTGCTGATGTTCTACCAGTCTGTCATGGCTAGTGTACTGTCCTATGTTATTGCCTGCTGGGGTGGTAGCATTAGGAAGAGGGGACGCTGGACGCCTAGACAGGCTGGTGAAGAAGGCTGGGTCTGTGGCTCTCACTACAACAGCTGAGAAGAGGACCCTGAGCAGACTGGACACCATACTTCAAAATGACAGACACCCCCTGCACCAGTTTCTGGCCAACCAGAGGAGCTACAGACTCCGTGCCATCCCCTGCTGGACAGACGGACTAAGTCTTTTATCCCCAGGGCCATCCAGCTCTTTAACACCACACAGAAGGTTATAGTGATATAGGTATATAGGTTATAGTGTATTAGGTCTTTGTGTATGTTTGTGTATTTATGTATTTATGTAAGCTGACAGACACCTTAATTTCCTTCGGGATTAATAAAAGTACTCTACTCTACTCTAAAGCAGAAATTATGTCTCTGATTTAGAACATTTCTGCGCAGAAATGGTCTGTCTTCATGATATCTACAGGTCAGGTCGCGGAGCACGCACCAATGATATGGGTCACTGCATACACCTGATCACACCAAAGAACTGCCCTGGGCCCTGGATAGAAACCAGAGAATCAAACAGAGCATCGCCACCTCTTGAAAACAGCCATGTATCTTATTGGAGTCAGGTGAAAACAAGGCATCCTCTTGGCCTATTCAAGTTGGTGGATTGTGTGCTGCATCATGCACAAACAAGCATGTCACATGGGCAAGATGATGCAGGTGATGCTGCCTCACTATGGAAGTGACACTCCACATCTGGGTCTCCCCGAGTAACTTCCATCTAACACACTCAATCCAGAGGTAACTCATGATTCTCCAAAGAAGCCTAGCACCAAAGACATCCAGTCATCACCTTAGGTCACCTGTTAGTGCCCAAGTCTCAGCATCATGGCTTGAATATTGTCCTGTAAAGGTACTGGCATTGTCAGAAACCTCTGTCCAGTGACTCTATGACTCCAAGCTGTTACCAGATATCACCAAACCTCAAGGGCCACTGACCAAGTCACATGACTGGTACTCTGAAGAAAAATGTATCTCTGCACATTCAACACTTTGACAGCATAAAGATACACTCCTTCTGGTCCAGGAAGTCACTGAAAGCCTGGACCTTAGTCTGGATCCAGAACATTCACAAGAGCAGATGCCCTGATTCCTCCCAGATGCCCTGATCGCAGCATTGTCGACAAAGGCAAACTCAGTATACCTTTCCTCACTGACAAAGACACCTAACCCACTGTTCTCCAAAACCCTACCAAAAACCCAACCCATTCAAGCATCGCACAGAGGAGGAGTCAGAACAATCCCTGACAAACTACAGAATTAAATGGTAAGAAGTCAAAGAATCTGCACCTGCTTCGCACAGCAGTCACAGTACCTGTGCATAGGCTTGCTAGGATATCCAACAACTTGTTGCTATCCAGCAAATTCTCAGGATGTCCTAGGGAGCAGCTGAATTAAATGCTTCATAAAAATAAACATATCTTGAAAAGAAGCACAGCCAACATTTGCACAAGCTTGCATTCCATGAGTACTCCAAATCCACATCTGCTCCTAATCATTCATCAATCCATGATTCTCTATCTAGATGACAGATGTGTCTGTGGGACATTAAAACAAAAGTGGATTTTTGGATTTGTCTAGTGTATCAAAGTTAAAGTGATTTGAAAGTGTTGGACCTCATTATATTCCCATTTAATTTAACCTAATTTGATGAGTTACAAGATGAGAGTTTATTGTTTCTGCATTATCATGTTACAAATTGGTGGGAATGGACTAATTTCTATATTTTTCTGTGTAAAGGTTAATGCCTCAGCTTCTCCAAAGTCTAGGGAAACATACACATCAGATTGACTTCTACTGTCATAGTTACCTAGAATAAAGTTTATGTTCAATAAAATGCCTCATACACATTACCCACAAAAACATTTTTCTCAGACATTTTTCAACAGATGTGTGACTGAAAATGACATAATATTCTCCGTTCTTGATAACATAATAGGTAAATTACATTTCATGTGCACCCTGTGCCATTATCTCCTGGTATTATACTACATCAACAGCCCACAAATGGTCATGCGTATAATGCTGGAGGCGTACAGAGTGGTGATGTGTGAAATGAAGGACAGCCTGACAGCACTCGAGCCGTCCTGTACGACCCATGCAGAATCACCAATAATAGAAGACAATGGAATTCTCTGACTAGATCACATAGTCCACAATGAAACACACAAAAGGTCATCAATCACCCCACAATTTGATGACCCTTTTTACATAAATCCATTCTAAATTTGTCGGTGTGAGGTAGGTGCTGCTGCTGCTGCTACTGCTGCAAATACGTTGGCCTTATTGTGATTTATCTGTGACAGGACCTCACTGTTAAATAGATACAGGGGCAGAAATGTGCCTGGTAAACAGAGCAATATGTTAAAATGTTTGATGTTTCATCAGCTGAGCAAAGCCAATGATCATTTTCATGGACTGATCTGAAATGATTTGCATGCAAGGCGGTTCTTAAACTATATAGTCCCCATATTCTTGCCTGTAAGGATTTTGTAATGTGATTTCAGATACCAGTAAAGTGGACCATACTACTTCTTAATGTGAGTTGAACATTTTGCCTGCCTGCCTCACTCCTGCCATTTAACTTTGTGATCCAGTGTGCAAAGCCATCCAAAGTATGTTCACCTGCTCACTCATCTTCAACCGCTTTCTGCAATTAAGGGTCACAGGGGCTGGACCTTAACCCAGCGGTCTTAGGGCATGAGGAGAAGTACACCCTGGACAGGACGCCAGTCTGTCGCAGAGCTGCATATAGACCAACAAACACATTCACACTCGCACGCACACCTATGGACAATTTAAAATTTCCAATGCACTCAAACTGCATGTCTTTTGGATGTGGCACAGGTGGGAATCTGGCTGGCCGATTGTCGACACTCGGCCGGGCCGACAGTTGGGCGACAATCGGCTGGGCCGATTATCGGTCTATCCCGCGATCCCATGGCCTTCTTGCTGTGAGGCCACAGTGCTAACCACTAAGCTACCATGCTGCCATCCAAAGTATGCTGTCATAGTAGAGGTTCTGAATTACCAAAAAATGGTATGGAAGGCCAAGACCAAAGAGCTGTCTAAGGACACCAGGACAAAATTGTAGACCTGTACAAGATTGGACTAGGCTCTCCAACTGCTTCAAAATGCTGCTGCTGCTGCCAGTCTTTTGACATGAAGCAGAAAGTTTGACGACATTACCCCCATTTTGGCATCTCTTCACTGGCTACTGTCCCAGTGAGATCAGATTTGAAGGTTCTGCTCCAAGAAGGCTGTGCCACACTGAGCAGGCCTGAATTTGTCACTCATGGTCCCGATATGGAGAGATCCTGGAGCTGACCTCTAATGACCCACAGGAGTCAATAAAGAATTACAGAGGTCAAAATTTAAAAATGCACCAATCATGTTGAAAACTACACCACATTGTCTGATTATAACAATTCCAAAAAGGACTCCCCCTCTAGCTGCCACCTTATCGTGGTGGGGGAGTTTGCGTACCCGGATGATCCTAGGAGCTATGTTGTCGGGGGCTTTGTGCTCCCTGTAGGGTATCCCAAGGCAAACAGGTCCTAGGTGACGGGTCAGACTAAGGGCAGTTCAGATCCTCCATGACCAGTAAAAGATCAAGGACCGTGACATCGCCCGGTATGGCGGAGCCGGGGTCCCACCCTGGAGCCAGGCCTGGGGTTGGGGCTCACGCGCGAGCGCCTGGTGGTTGGGCCTTACCCATGGGGCCCGGCTGGGCTCAGCCCGAAAGAGTGACGTGGGCCTGCCCTCCTGTGGGTTCACCACCTGCAGAGGGGGCCATGGGGGTCGGGTGCAGAGAGGATTGGGTGGCGGTCGAGGGCGGGTGGCCTGGCAGCCCGGTCCATGCTCACAGCCCCTGGCTGTTGGGACGTGGAATGTCACATCGCTAGGGGGGAAGGAGCCTGAGCTTGTGCGGGAGGTTGAGAGATACCGACTAGAGATAGTCGGGCTCACTTCCACGCACAGCTTGGGCTCTGGTACCCAACTCCTGGAGAGGGGCTGGACGCTTCATTTTTCTGGCGTCGCCCACGGGGAGAGGCGGAGAGCTGGGGTCGCATTGCTTATTGCTCCCCAGCTCAGTCGCCAAGTGTTGGAGTTCACTCCGATGAACGAGAGGGTCGCGTCCCTATGCCTTCGGGTCGGGGACAGGTCTCTCACCATTGTCTCGGCCTACGGGCCGAGCAGCAGTGCAGAGTACCCGACCTTCCTGGAGTCCCTGGGAGGTGTACTAGATAGCGCTCCGACTGGGGACTCCATTGTTCTCCTGGGGGATTTCAACGCCCACGTGGGCGGTGACAGTGAGACCTGGAAGGTGGTGATTGGGAAGCACGGCCTCCCCGATCTGAACCCGAGTGGTGTTCAGTTGTTGGACTTCTGTGCTAGTCACAGTTTGTCCATCACGAACACCATGTTCGAGCACAAGGGTGTCCACAAGTGCACGTGGCATCAGGACACCCTGAGCCGGAGGTCGATGATCGACTTTGTAGTCGTATCATCTGACCTTCGGCCACGTGTCTCGGACACTCGGGTGAAGAGAGGGGCAGAGCTGTCGACCGATCACCACCTGGTGGTGAGTTGGATCTGCTGGGAGGGTAGGAAGCCGGTAAGACCTGGCAGGCCCAAACGTATCGTGAGGGTCTGCTGGGAACGACTGGCAGAACCCTCTGTCAGCGAGGTCTTCAACTCCCACCTCCGGGAGAGCTTCTCCCAGATCCCGGGGGAGGTTGGAGACATGGAGTCCGAGTGGACCATGTTCTCCACCTCCATTGTTGATGCGGCTGTTCGTAGCTGTGGTCGCAAGGTCTCTGGTGCCTGTCGCGGCGGCAATCCCCAAACCCGGTGGTGGACACCGGAAGTAAGGGATGTCATCAAGCTGAAGAAGGAGTCCTACTTATATTTGTTGGTAGGTGGGACCCCAGAGGCAGCTGACAGGTACCGGCAGGCCAAGCGTGCCGCAGCCCTGGGGTCTGGGAGGAGTTCGGTGAGGCTTTGGAGGAGGACTATCGGTCAGCCTCGAAGAGATTCTGGCAAACTGTCCGACGCCTCAGGAGGCGGATGCAGCTCTCCACCAGCACTGTTTACGGTGCAGGTGGGGAACTGTTGACCCTGACTGGGGATGTTGTCGGGTGGTGGAAGGAGTACTTCGAGGATCTCCTCAATCCCATCATCACGTCTTGCGAAGAGGAAGCAGAGACTGGGGACTCGGAGGCGGACTCATCCATTACCCAGGCCGAAGTGGTTAGAAAGCTCCTCGGTGGCAAGGCTCCTGGGGTGGATGAAATCCGTCCTGAGTACCTTAAGTCTCTGGATGTTGTGGGGCTGTCTTGGCTGACATGCCTCTGCAACATCGCGTGGCGATCGGGGACAGTGCCTCTGGATTGGCAGACCGGGGTGGTGGTCCCTCTGTTTAAGAAGGGGGACTGGAGGCTGTGTTCCAACTATAGGGGGATCACACTCCTCAGCCTCCCCGGTAAGGTCTATTCCAGAGTACTGGAGAGGAGAATTCGACCGATGGTTGAACCTCAGATTCAGGAGGAGCAGCGTGGTTTTCGTCCTGGTCGCGGCACACTGGACCAGCTCTACACGCTCCATCGGGTGCTCGAGGGTTCATGGGAGTTTGCCCAACCAGTCCACATGTGTTTTGTGGATCTGGAGAAGGCATTCGACCGTGTCCCTCGGCGCACCCTGTGGGGAGTGCTCCGTGAGTACGGGGTCCGGGGTCCTTTGCTAAGGGCTATCCGGTCCCTGTACGACCGCAGCAGGAGCTTGGTTCGCATTGCCGGTAATAAGTCAAACCTGTTTCCAGTGCACGTTGGCCTCTGCCAGGGCTGCCCTTTGTCACCGGTTCTGTTCATTATTTTTATGGACAGAATTTCTAGGCGCAGCCAGGGTGTAGAGGGGGTCTGGTTTGGGAACCACAGAATCTCGTCTCTGCTGTTTGCGGACGATGTGGTTCTGTTGGCTTCATCAAATCAGGACCTTCAGCGTGCACTGGGGCGGTTTGCAGCTGAGTGTGAAGCGTCCGGGATGAAAATCAGCACCTCCAAATCCGAGGCCATGGTTCTCGACCGGAAAAAGGTGCTTTGCCCTCTTCAGGTCGGTGGAGTGTCCTTGTCTCAAGTGGAGGAGTTTAAGTATCTCGGGGTCTTGTTCACGAGTGAGGGATGGATGGAGCGTGAGATCAATAGACGGATCGGTGCAGCATCTGCAGTGATGCGGTCGCTGTATCGGACCGTCTGTTGGGTATTTTCTCCTCCAAACATTCTTAAAACCTTTGATAAGACAAACAGAGTCAAGAAACACCAGTGAGACAGAAAGTCAAATTAATCACGCACGGAGTGCGGCCAGGCTGTACACCAAAGCTACACTAAAGTCTGGCCTGTGCTCCCGCTCTTTTTATTAGAGATGCCCTCATTACATCATAAAACTTGTCCTAAAGGGGGGGGGGACAACGCGAGACAAGTTTCTTCCCGTAACATAAACACATACGTCAATAAGCGCAGCTGTAAGGAAAAACAGTTTCTTTCTTTTACTCTTATCGTCGGAGGTCAGCACATCTCGTTCGTCTGTTGCAGTTATCAGCTGTTGTGCATCTGCCTGGAGTGTCCTGGTCTTCACACTAAGCATCACAACAGTCAAAACAACCTTCAGGTCTATTACTCCCAGTTCATGACTGACCCCGTCATGCTTCACTCCCAGTCGTTAGCGGCTACAAAAACAAGTTGTATAATAATAATAAGTACATCCAGCTCTTCATTCCCAGTTCAGATTGACCCCAGCATGCTAAAACAAGGTTGAATAACACATACAGTCTCAGGGTTAGGTGCAAAACAGCACAATACCGCTTTCATAAGAAAGAAGACAAAAGGTACAAATGTTTAACAGTGATAACATATATATATATATATATATATATATATATATATATATATATATATATATATATATATATAAAATCCTTAACATTTCCCACCTGTTTATCGCCTGTTAAACATATAGTAGTAGTTATCACCTAACTTAGCACTTCTTTCTTGAGATTTTCACTAAGAGGTTCATCATGGTACGTAAAGTATCTATTTCAGTGTTTTGAGCTGCTACTATTTTTTCAGTTACATTCATGAACAGACCCAATCGATAATTCAGTGTTTCAATCATTAATGAATTTTTTTTTTTTCCCCACTCCTATCCAGGGGAACAATGAATGTGCTATTTTATCTCCTACAGACCACAATTTTTGGTCCTTTGGTACATCCGAGCCCCACATGTGATTATGTGGTAACACATCTGGGTATATCAATCTCCTCCGTCTGGTGCTGCCATTCTTCTCTGTGGAGGTCCTTGGCACTACCACATATGTATGGTCAGTCACCTGGGTAGGTGCACACACACCACCCCAATTTGGTGGGAGACTCATGTACAGTCTGGAACCACAAAGCCAATAGATGTCATCATACACCGGAGTACCATTTACAGGTGGTAGCAAAAACTTACTAACATAAGCACGATTCATCCGTTCCCCATGGACAGGAGCCTGTATAATTACATCCCCGTCCATGTGATGAAGATAAGTACCATCCACATATTATGTTTTGGTTAGGCTTAAATTATTTGATAAACATACGTTTGGGTACACAGACGTTTCTTAATTTTACCTACAGTTTTATTCCCTGTCCCGTAAAAGCAAATTGGGAATGGGCATTGTGATGACAATTTAACGTGATGATATTTTTGCGTTTCCCTTCAGTCTAGTCAATGGAGCCAGCACTTGGGCACGCTTGTACATCCTCTGTTGAAAATCCCTATCATATAAGTGGTTGCACTGAGGCAAGTGGTGTTACATCTTATCAGATTTGCTGAGAACTGCTGCCCCCGAAATACAGTTTGATTATGCATCCGTATGATAAGACATTCTGTCACCCTAGCAGGGTACGGTTTAGCCGTCAGAGCTGGGTGTGTTGAGAATATAGGTATTTGCGAACAAACATAACAATTAGTAACGTAATTCCAGAGCCAATAAATGAACATATCTGTACCACATATTAGTATGGTATATATGAGGGTGTCCATCTGTCTCATTCACATTATGAATAAACCTCTTCTGACGTTGCTTGCGTTGTTCTCTGGCTCGGTCCACAGTGAGCTGCAATTCTTGGGTCAACCACCAGGCCAGGAATCCGAGGAGCACGAAACACACTAAGATCACAACGCAACCGGCTGCCCTACCAACAGTCCGGCAGCGGCGGCGCTGAGCACGCCGCTCCGGGGTCTGCTGTAGTTCAGTCATGATTGCTAGGATACAGTGTTGTTAACCACCTCACCTAATAGTGCAAGGATCTCCCCTGCTTCACTGGCATTGAGACAATCTATTGCTAATTAAATAGACTCCCTTTGTAGCCAGACTTCCCCTTACACTGTGGAGGCAGCCAACACACACTGTATCTTACAGTGATGTATCCACGTTGATCTCTCCGCTATCTTTACTGCAGTTGGTGTTGTTAACAGCACTTGGTATGGACCTTCCCAACGAGGACTGGACCAGTTCTTCCTCTTAATCACTCTGATGAACACCCAGTCTCCTGGCTAGACTACTGGAAGGCCGTCCTGTGGAAGATCAAAATTATTCGGCAGTAAATGTGTTTAAGTTATCTCTTTCTGTGTTAATGTCTTTTTCATAAATTTGCTAATGTTTGTTCCGCATCTGCTGTTTAGTATCCTGTCAAAATTGGTAGACGATATGGTCGTCCATAAAGTATCTCAATGGTGTTAACCCTGATGGTGTTGGTGTTATTCTCATATACAATTTACTAGGTCCAAACATTCAATCCAGGTTCGTTTTGTCTCTTCTATACATTTCCTTAATCTTGTTTTTATTGTGCCCTTTGTCCTTTCCACTAATCCTGCACTGTGTGGGGTGTAAGCACAATGATTTTTGAGATTGACCTGGAGCGCTTCTCCTACGTATTGCACATTGTATTAACAAAATGCGCTCCATTATCTGAATAGACTGTTTCTGGTATTCCAAATCGTGGAATGATGTCTTTGCATAATGCCTTAGCCACTGTAAGTGCATCTGCATGTTTTGTAGGGAACAATTCTACCCATTTTGAGAACGCATCAATTATGACTAAACAAAATTCTTTTCCTTCATGTTTACTCAGCTGTATATAATCCATATACTTGAAAGGGATATTGTGGTGTTGGAAATCTGCCTCTTTGGGGTCTCAAATTGCCTTGTGAGTTGTGTTTTGCACATATCATGCATGCTCTACAATGCTGTTTTGCATATGCATCGAACCCATAAAGACAAAAAATAGATTGCAATTGCGATATCATACCCCCTGATGAGACATGCGTCACGCCATGGCTCATAATAGCTGCCCATTTAAACATATTTTTTGGCAATATGGGTTTCTTTTGTGGTCATACGTACAAATCATTTGCATACGTTATCCACATTGTTTTTCTCTTTCAGTTGCCTGCTGTTGCATGTCAGCAAGCAGTGTATGACCTAAATGCGAATCCGGAGGGGTGTCCTGTACAACAAAATAGAAGAAGCCGCTGCTGCCTCTTTTGCTGCTCTGTCAGCAAAATCATTTCCTTTTGAAACACTGTCAGAGCCTTTGGTGTGAGCCGCACATTTGCATATAGCAATTTGGTTAGGCAATCTCACAGCCTTCAGTAGTGCAGTTAGGAGTGTGGCATGAGTCACTGGCTTTCCAGATGATGTCCCATTCCACGCTCTTCCCACAGTTTTGCAAACACATGCACTGTTGCTGAAAGCGTACTGGCTGTCTGTATAAATGTGTACAGCCGTACCTTTAACAGATAGCAAGCTGCCGTTAAAGCAACTAATTTAGCTGCTTGTGCTGAAAATGACGATGGCAATGACGCAGAATCCAATACTTCTGAATTTGTGACAACAGCATATCCAGATTGTGTTTGTCCATAAGCGTTTTAGTGGAAGAACCATCCACATACACAATTGTAACTGTTTGGGATTGGGTGTGTCCTGGAGGTCTGGGCGGTGCTTTCGTACAGGCCCGTAGCTACATCAAGACAATTGTGCGGCTCACCATCCTCAGGTAAAGGTATCAATGTGGATGGATTCAATGTTGTACAGCGCTCTACCGTAAGATGTGGTTGTGATAATAGCAAGGACATACACGAAGATGTCTTGCTGGGGACAAAAGCTCATGTTTTGTCTGCAACAGAAGTGCAGAAACTGCATGTGGAACTTTCAGTGTCAACTGATGGAATAGAACATTACTGCTACTTTGAACAGCCATAGAGGCTGCAACAACAGCCTGTACGCATGGTGGTAAAGCACTTGCTACTGCATCCAATTTAGATGAGTAGTAGGCAACTGGCCTCAATTTTGAGCCATACACTTGAACCAAAACACTAGTCATGAACTTATTCTTACAATCAACTGTTTGAATGAATGGTTTACTATAATCTGGTAGTGCCAAAACTGTGGATGACACTAATGTTTGTTTTACTTTTACAAAAGCTTCCTCAGCTTCTTTGTTCCATTCCAACACGGTTGACATTGAAATATCATCCTTGTACATCAAATCAGAAAGTGGACTAGTCAATTCTGCATAGCAGGGAATCCATGCCCTGCAGTAATTAGTCAGTCCAAGAAATGACATCATCTGCTTTTTGGTTTGTGGTTTTGGAGCGTGCAAAATTGCTTCCTTCCTGTCAGACAGGATCGTGCGCCCTGTGGCTGATAATTCATGTCCTAAATATTTACTTTATCCCTACACAACTGAACTTTGTTTTTACTCACTTTGTGGCCCTTATCAAATAAGAAACATAATAATGCTACTGTGTCAGTTATGCATTTTCTCGTGTGTCAGAGGCAATCAAGATGTCATCAACATACACCAATAGTTGGCTATCTGCCGGTGGAACGAAATTGGCTAAACATGCTGACATGACTTGAGAATAAATAGTTGGACTCTCTGCGTAACCCTGCGGTAATCTGGTGAATGTATATCGTTGTCCTTTAAAGGTAAAAGCAAACCAGAATTGACTATCTGGGTGTACTGGCACAGAGAAAAATGCATTACTTATGTCAATTACTGAGAAACTATTAGAATTTGGTCTCAGCGAATTTAACAAGGTGTGTGGATCTGGGACACATGGTGCTCTTTAATCACAGCAGCATTTACTGCCTGCAGATCATGAACTTATTCTCCACCCCACTGAGGGCGGAGCCTTTTTTACAGGAAATATGGGTGTGTTACATGGTGAATCTGGACATGGCACTATTACTCCTGCTAATAAATTCTCTACTACTGGCCTGATTCCTTCAATTGCATCAGGTTTCAATGGATACTGTCTTACACATGGTCTGTATTCTGTTTTTGGTCTTATAACTACAGGTTGTGCTTTTTTATCAGTCCTACGTCTGAAGGACCTGTTGTCCACAATCCTGATGGTACGAAGAGAGAAGATTCCTCTTCAGGACTCAACTGAAACACTCAGGATTGTGAAGTGGACACATCAATGTGTGTTCCAGCTGTCAGCACCAATGAGACATTAACTGGCACTTTATACAATTTAGTTGATGGACTGAACTCCGTTCGTGGTCCAACTCTGCTCCAATCAGGCTGACAAAGCTGTTATGACTGTCAGTCCCAATTCTTGCCATTCTGTCAAATATGGCTTACAAAGTGACACATGCAAAGGCATACCTGTGAATCTCAATTTTAAAATGTCTTCAGTGGCACTCTCACTGTTATGACAGCTGTTGAGTTGCCATCATGAATCAAATCGGTCATTGTCAGCTTCACAGGTGAAATGTTTTTCAATTTGTTTTCATAGTCACCATCCGGACCTGGAGGATCTTTGCCACATTGTGACATGCAGGTCAGGTGGTGACATCTTTTGTTCAGGATTTTTTAGTAGGGCTGTCGCTTGCAAGACGACATCTTTACCCCATCCTGCAGCATCTTCTTCTGAAATGTCAAATGTATAGTAATAGTGGAATGTGGGGTCATCGCTTTCCTCTTACCATGTTAACGCCTCCTGTGCGTTCACAACTAATTTCCCTTGTTCCACATTATGGACAAGCCCAATGCAGTCAATCCGTCTCGTCCTAAAAGGTTAACTGGACATTGTGGCATGTTCAACACTGACATAGTACATGTCAGGCCAAATGGATCTTCAACGTTATGGGTTTAGTGATAGGGACGTCTGATGTTTGTCCATTTGCAGAGCGAACCCTAAAAATTTCGTTGCTTAATTGATGGACAGGTATGTTGTCATTACATGTGGTTCTACATGCTCCTGTATCACAAAGGAATGTCATGGTCGTCCATTTACCAACAAAGTCACTTCTGGTTTTGGTACCGGATTTCCCAGTAAGGCACACAGATCCATATCACAATCAGACTGCCTATCTGATGTGAATCATGGATTATGGATTCTAGTCATTGTGGATACTGGCTGCGGAGGATTATTCCGTTGTGGAATTCCTCCTGCTGCTCCTCAGTAGGTGGATTCGGACAATTTCACATATGTCCCTCTCTTCCCAGTTCCAACAAATCAGGGGACCACGTGGTGGCCCTCCCTGTCTGTGCTGCTGTTGTGGTTGCCATGGTCCTTGACGTTGTGGCTGTCCACCTTGTCTGTTTTGCCATGGCTTTTGGGGGCGTTTGCACTGCTTCTGCTGTTTAAGTTACCCTGTTGGTAACATATTTCATCATCTCCGTGTGCTACATACACTCCTTTGTTGCTGTTCCCTGTCTTTTTCTGCTTTAAGACTCCTTCTGCATGACAGCAGTGTGTAGTGTTAATAAAACATTTATGCCAGGCGAGTGAACTGTCCAAAAAAATGCCCTTGGACCACAGAGGGTTAACCACTGAATCTGAAACATGGCGGTAGATGCGTGAAACAATGTGGAATAAGTCGCTTTGCCAAAGGGTATTCCATGTGACGTCAGTGACCCTATGGCCTTGGCAGAGGTTTGCGCTCTCCGAGTGTTCAAGTTAGAATTTGTGATTATTTCAATAACAGATATTTAGCAAGTACAGTATAACATTTAAAATTCAGGTATACACAACACAGAAAATAGGATGACAGAACAACTTTTCTCTGTATCTGTGTGGCAACCCCATATAATATTTGTGATTTCAATAACTGGCCACATCACATCAATCTCTTGTTTTAAATCAAGCGTTTGCATGACTTCACCCCACAGACAGACATTCTGATGTGCCAACGATAAGATAAGCCTGTTTTGTATTTTAGCCTTGTCTCTGGTGAGGTTGGATGTTTCGTTTATCACTTCTCAGATTTTTCCTATGTACGTTTTTGTCTAAAGTGACAAATGGAGATTATCTGAATTCGGAGGTTGCTGAACTGCTGAGTCTCTAAGTCCACTGTATCTTCTGTAAACACTTCCAAATGTGAAGTTGGAAATCCTGAACAGCATGTACTCCGTGCAAATACAGTAACAACTTAGTGCTTTTGACTTCACATTGGACAGCACTGATTGGCTAATTTTACATCACTGGTTATGTAATGAACTGTAGCTTGTTAAAATATTTTCAGTCCATGTTTACTTTGTCTTCAGAGCTGAGAGATTACGCTGAGTGAGGAAGTAGGAAGCTGGAAGGAGGAACATACTCCTGTGCTATGAATATTTTTTCTCCCCGACGACAGCAATCTTGTATTCCAAACACAACTTTGGAAACATTATAAAGCACTTTGGGCTTGAGATGGAAAAATGTTAGGGCCCCTTCACACATAACACAAAGTTGGGTGAAAAGCAGAAACCGTCCGAAAATCTGCAAACAAAAAAAAGAAATGGAGAACCGCAAAACATTCCACCTGCTGTTGGGAGGAACACACACTCTAACAGGCGTGCACAATACCGCAACGACGGTTTTGTGCACGCCCATGCCCGCACAAACACAGTGCATGCACCTGGAACGTGTGGCACCACATCGTGCTCCCAGCAGTGGAGCAGTTAGATGCTGGACATTTGCTGTACACAGAACAAAGAAACAGAGAGAGACACTTTGTTCTGTGCGCCGATAAAAAAGGTGGGCATGGCACTGCGAGCAGTAGCTGTTGGGATCTGTGGACCTGCAAGTCACAGCTGGAGAACATGTACTGTGTTATGACGGACATGACCTTACAACACTCCACCATAGGGGACGTGCATGTGCTGTCCACATGTGGAAATACATAAAAACACATATCACTTTTGCAACAACCTGAAGCGAATGCAGCAGCGTGCACAACATCAGGCAGGCTGCTCCATGAGAAAAGAATCATGTGATCATGTGAACACTTAGCTGGCAGTCAGACTGTCACTTCCATCACATGAATTATGGGCCATATGACGCAGTGTCCTTCTCCCCGCCGCTCACTGGACACCTGGAAACGCGATGCCAGCTGATGTGTCCACGTTATGAGCACACAGCTTCATTCATTTCACTCCATCAACGTGTGTACGTGCATGACGACCTGTATTTATTGTCCGCTCTTCATAACAGGAATTAATTATTAGAGTCTGTGGTGTTTTCTTTTTTTTTTATTTTTATAGTGGCAACAGATCATGACCAGTAACGTGACTGTTACATTTAAACAGTACATTCACTCATCCTCAAAATAAAAAAATTCTAAAATTATCTCTCTCAAACTCAAACTGAAAGCAAATCTCTAAAACTGATAATACCTGTGAATAATAATCAGTTTTATAGTCAGTTTTCTTCAGACAAGTCAGGAATGGAAACATGAACATTTCCAAGTCACTGAATATGTCTTGGACTTTATTTACATCAATTATGAAGAAATCAAAAGATTCCTTCACCAAAACATCGAATCTAGGCTTTCATCTCAGATGTGCTTTCTGGCAAATTGTAGCTGAACATTCAGGTCTTTAAGAAAATCCTACTACTACAACAACTTCATCAGGACCTTTATATTTTTAAACAAGTTATATTAAGGCTGTAGACATTTGGCTTTCAGTTTGAGTTTTCTAAAGACAACTTTATATGTTTATTATTTGTATTTGAAATGGCATAAACAAATGAAAATGTGTGAAATGCCAAGTGTTCCAGTACTTTTGTGTACAGTTGAGAACACCTCTGTGGCATGTGTATTTTTAAGTGAAATGCATCATCCTGATGTCACTCAGAGAGCAAAATTAAGAGCTAAGTCCTTCAGGCAGCACAATTAATAGGTTATTTAATCAACAGCTGCCTGTGCATTAAAAATGACTGGAGACAAGCGCATATGTAAGGCAAAAGGAGAAATGCCACTTTTAGCAACCTGGACCTCACCTGTCAACAATGTCAACTGGACCAAACATTTTTCTTCTTCTATAAGGTGGATTAGAACTCTTTGTGGTACACAGCACCACCTACTGGACAGGAGGAACCTAGCAGTCAGTGTGACTCACTGATTTCAAAATGCAGCTCTTTTCAACCGTGCGGTGCCATGACATGTCAATCATCTATGTCCAATCAGGTTTCAGGGGAGTCCAGTGCAACCCGGCCCTCCACTCAAGCTCCACCCATGCCAGGAATTGTTAAACATTTGGCAATCCCTGCTTTAGTGTGAACTTGTCACTGAGTTCCGACAAAATTCCATGGGATCTCATCTGTCAATCCAGGAAGTGTCTGACATTTGACATTTCCTGTTTCAATGTGAATTCAAAATTTGGTACTTCCTGTTGGGACTCGCTGTACCATAAAGTGAGCTTTGCACCACTGTGCAGCCCTTAGCTCGTATTAATATTACAACCCCAATTCCAATGAAGTTGGGATGTTGCGTAAAATGTAAATAAAAACAGAATACAATGATTGCAAATCCTCTTCAACCTATATTTAATTGAGTACACCACAAAGAAAATATTTAATGTTCAAACTGATAAACTATTGTTTTTGTGCAAATATTTGCTCATTTTGAAATGGATGCCTGCAACATGTTTCAAAAAAGCTGGGACAGTAGTATGTTTACCACTGTGTTACATCACCTTTCCTTCTAACAACACTCAATAAGCATTTGAGAACTGAGGACACTCATGACCTGGGTATAAAAGGAGCATCCCCAAAAGTCTCAGCCATTCACAGCAAAGATGGGGCGATGATCACCACTTTGTGAACAACTGCATGAAAAAACAGTCCAACAGTTTAAGAACAATGTTTCTCAACATTCAATTGCAAGGAATTTGGGGATTCCATCATCTACAGTCCATAATATAATCAGAAAATTCAGACAATCCGAAAAACTTTCTACATGTAAGTGGCAAGGCCGAAAACCAACATTGAATGGCCATGACCTTCGATCCCTCAGGCGGCACTGCATTAAAAACCAACATCATTGTGTAAAGGATCAGGAACATTTCAGAAAACCATTGTCAGTTAACACAGTTCATCGCTACATCTACAAGTGCAAGTTAAAAGTCTATCATGCAAAGTGAAAGCCATACATCAACAACATCCAGAAACGCTGCCGCCTTTTCTGGGCCCGAGCTCATTTGAAATGGACAGACACAAAGTGGAAAAGTGTGCTGTGGTCTGATGAGTCCACAGTCAAATTGTTTTGGAATCATGGACATCGTGTCCTTTAGACAAAAGAGGAAAAAGACCATCCGATTGTTACCAGTGCAAAGTTCAAAAGCCTGCATCTGTGATGGTATGGGGGTGTGTTAGTGCCCATGCCATGGGCACTAACACATCAATGATGACACCATCAGTGCTGAAAGGTACATCCAGGTTTTGGAGCAACACATGCTGCCATCCAAGCAACGTCTTTTTCAGGGACGTCCCTGCTTATTTCAGCAAGACAATTCCAAGCCACATTCTGCACGTGTTACAGTTGCGTGGCTTCGTAGTAAAATAGTGCAGGTACTAGACTGGCCTGCCTGCAGTCCACACCTGTCACCCATTGAAAATGTGTGGCGCATTATGAAGCGCAAAATATGACAAAGGAGACCCCGGACTGTTAAACAGCTGAAGTTGTACACCAAGCAAGAATGGGAAAGAATTCCACCTTGAAGCTTCAAAAATTAGTGGTCCTCAGTTCCGAAACGCTTATTGAGGACATTAGTTTGGTAAACATACCACTGTCCCAGCTTTTTTGAAATGTGTTGCAGGCATCCATTTCAAAATGAGCAAATATTTGCACAGAAACAAAGTTTATCAGTTTGAACGTTAAATAGTTTGTCTTTGTGGTGTATTCAATTGAATATGGGTTGAAGAGGATTTGCAAATAATTGTATTCTGTTTTTATTTGCATTTTACACAACATCCCAACTTCATTGGAATTGGGGTTGTATTAACATTATCATTATTACATCCGTCAAGGATGTAATAAAATCATCAGCATTTATTTATTTGTCTGTCTGTTAGCAGGATTACTTCAAAAATACTGCACAGATTAAATATACACTCAACAAAAATATAAACGCAACACTTTTAGTTTTGCTCCCATTTTGTATGAGATGAACTCAAAGATCTAAAACTTTTTCCACATACACAATATCACCATTTCTCTCAAATATTGTTCACAAACCAGTCGAAATCTGTGATAGTGAGCACTTCTCCTTTGCTGAGATAATCCATCCCACCTCACAGGTGTGCCATATCAAGATGCTGATTAGACACCATGATTAGTGCACAGGTGTGCCTTAGACTGCCCACAATAAAAGGCCACTCTGAAAGGTGCAGTTTTATCACACAGCACAATGCCACAGATGTCGCAAGATTTGAGGGAGCGTGCAATTGGCATGCTGACAGCAGGAATGTCAACCAGAGCTGTTGCTCGTGTATTGAATGTTCATTTCTCTACCATAAGCCGTCTCCAAAGGTGTTTCAGAGAATTTGTCAGTACATCCAACCAGCCTCACAACCGCAGACCACGTGTAACCACACCAGCCCAGGACCTCCACATCCAGCATGTTCACCTCCAAGATCGTCTGAGACCAGCCACTCGGACAGCTGCTGGAACATCGATTTGCATAACCAAAGAATTTCTGCACAAATTGTCAGAAACCGTCTCAGGGAAGCTCATCTGCATGCTCGTCGTCCTCATAAGGGTCTCGACCTGACTCCAGTTCATCGTCGTAACCGACTTGAGTGGGCAAATGCTCACATTCGCTGCCATTTGGCACGTTGGAGAGGTGTTCTCTTTACGGATGATGCGAAGGAGATGTGTTGCACTGCATGAGGCAAATGGTGGTCACACCAGATACTGACTGGTATCCCCCCCCAATAAAACAACTTTGGTTATGCAAACCGATTGTTCCAGCAGCTGTCCGAGTGGCTGGTCTCAGACGATCTTGGAGGTGAACATGCTGGGTGTGGAGGTCCTGGGCTGGTGTGGTTACACGTGGTCTGCGGTTGTGAGGCTGGTTGGATGTACTGACAAATTCTCTGAAACACCTTTGGAGACGGCTTATGGTAGAGAAATGAACATTCAATACACGAGCAACAGCTCTGGTTGACATTCCTGCTGTCAGCATGCCAATTGCACGCTCCCTCAAATCTTGCGACATCTGTGGCATTGTGCTGTGTGATAAAACTGCACCTTTCAGAGTGGCCTTTTGTTGTGGGCAGTCTAAGGCACACCTGTGCACTAATCATGGTGTCTAATCAGCATCTTGATATGGCACACCTGTGAGGTGGGATGGATTATCTCAGCAAAGGAGAAGTGCTCACTATCACAGATTTCGACTGGTTTGTGAACAATATTTGAGGGAAATGGTGATATTGTGTATGTGGAAAAAGTTTAGATCTTTGAGTTCATCTCATACAAAATGGGAGCAAAACCAAAAGTGTTGCGTTTATATTTTTGTTGAGTAGTTTCACATAAGCTGTTTTTTTTTATTGTTGTAACATTGAATGATGAGAAAAATGTGGGCATAACGTGTACAGGATTACAGCTGACAGTGGAAATTTATCTATTAAATATTGTCTTATTGTTCTGATTGTCACATCTGGGACACATTTAAGGGACTTTGTCCACCTTTCTTTGGGCAAGTTATGGACATTTGTTGCAGTGTTACCCACTGATTCAGTCATGTCTGCATGCCCACATTTAAAGGCGCTGTTCTCCGCAGCGTTCTGCATAAGCAACTTGCGAGTACTCAGTGCGCATGTCCCAAACATTGTTACAATGGTCTATTAATGAGTTGTGACCATCAGTGTCATGCACCCAGAAAGAGTGAAGGTTTGTTTGTTCTCAGGCAATCTAAAGGGAATGAAAAGGAAGACATACAAGACAAGACATACAACTGGTAAACTCCCCACAGAGTTTATAGCCAATCTTCTGAAAGTGTGCTTGTTCACTGCAGACTACTAATAGTGTGTTGTTGCCATGCAGACATGTTGCAGTTTGCCTACCAGGAGAGAGTGGGAGTTGAGGATGCTAGCCTATATCTGATACACAGGGTGCATTCTCACCTGGACAAGGGAGGCAATGCTGTGAGAATCATGTTTTTTGATTTCTCTAGTGCCTTCAACACCATTCAGCCACTCCTGCTGAGTGACAAACTGCTGCAGATGCGAGTAGAAACGGGATTGGTGACCTGGATAACTGACTACCTCACTGGAAGACCCCAGTTTGTTAGGCTGGGTGACCATACATCTCAGACTGTGGTCAGCAGCACGGGAGCACCACAAGGAACGGTGCTCTCCCCAGTATTGTTCACCTTGTATACCTCCGACTTCAGTTACAACATGAAGACCTGCCACATGCAAAGTTCTCTGATGACACTGCTATCGTGGGGTGCATCGAGGATGGTCAGGAAGGAGAGTACAGGGGACTGGTGGAGAACTTCGTCAGATGGTGCCGGAACAACCAGTTGCAGCTGAATGTCACCAAAACCAAGGAGTTGGTGGTTGACTTCAGGAGGACCACCCCACCACTGGTGCCTGTCTCTATCGAGGGGGAGACAGTGGAGACAGTCTGCACCTACAAGTACCTAGGGGTACACCTGGACAATAAACTGGACTGGGCTGCTAATTCAGAAGCACTCTACAGGAAAGGACAGAGCAGGCTGTACTTCCTCAGGAAGCTGAGATCCTTCAATGTCTGCAGCAGACTCCTGCTGATGTTCTACCAGTCTGTCATGGCTAGTGTACTGTCCTATGTTATTGCCTGCTGGGGTGGTAGCATTAGGAAGAGGGGACGCTGGACGCCTAGACAGGCTGGTGAAGAAGGCTGGGTCTGTGGCTCTCACTACAACAGCTGAGAAGAGGACCCTGAGCAGACTGGACACCATACTTCAAAATGACAGACACCCCCTGCACCAGTTTCTGGCCAACCAGAGGAGCTACAGACTCCGTGCCATCCCCTGCCGGACAGACGGACTAAGTCTTTTATCCCCAGGGCCATCCAGCTCTTTAACACCACACAGAAGGTTATAGTGATATAGGTATATAGGTTATAGTGTATTAGGTCTTTGTGTATGTTTGTGTATTTATGTATTTATGTAAGCTGACAGACACCTTAATTTCCTTCGGGATTAATAAAAGTACTCTACTCTACTCTAAAGCAGAAATTATGTCTCTGATTTAGAACATTTCTGCGCAGAAATGGTCTGTCTTCATGATATCTACAGGTCAGGTCGCGGAGCACGCACCAATGATATGGGTCACTGCATACACCTGATCACACCAAAGAACTGCCCTGGGCCCTGGATATAAACCAGAGAATCAAACAGAGCATCGCCACCTCTTGAAAACAGCCATGTATCTTATTGGAGTCAGGTGAAAACAAGGCATCCTCTTGGCCTATTCAAGTTGGTGGATTGTGTGCTGCATCATGCACAAACAAGCATGTCACATGGGCAAGATGATGCAGGTGATGCTGCCTCACTATGGAAGTGACACTCCACATCTGGGTCTCCCCGAGTAACTTCCATCTAACACACTCAATCCAGAGGTAACTCATGATTCTCCAAAGAAGCCTAGCACCAAAGACATCCAGTCATCACCTTAGGTCACCTGTTAGTGCCCAAGTCTCAGCATCATGGCTTGAATATTGTCCTGTAAAGGTACTGGCATTGTCAGAAACCTCTGTCCAGTGACTCTATGACTCCAAGCTGTTACCAGATATCACCAAACCTCAAGGGCCACTGACCAAGTCACATGACTGGTACTCTGAAGAAAAATGTATCTCTGCACATTCAACACTTTGACAGCATAAAGATACACTCCTTCTGGTCCAGGAAGTCACTGAAAGCCTGGACCTTAGTCTGGATCCAGAACATTCACAAGAGCAGATGCCCTGATTCCTCCCAGATGCCCTGATCGCAGCATTGTCGACAAAGGCAAACTCAGTATACCTTTCCTCACTGACAAAGACACCTAACCCACTGTTCTCCAAAACCCTACCAAAAACCCAACCCATTCAAGCATCGCACAGAGGAGGAGTCAGAACAATCCCTGACAAACTACAGAATTAAATGGTAAGAAGTCAAAGAATCTGCACCTGCTTCGCACAGCAGTCACAGTACCTGTGCATAGGCTTGCTAGGATATCCAACAACTTGTTGCTATCCAGCAAATTCTCAGGATGTCCTAGGGAGCAGCTGAATTAATGCTTCATAAAAATAAACATATCTTGAAAAGAAGCACAGCCAACATTTGCACAAGCTTGCATTCCATGAGTACTCCAAATCCACATCTGCTCCTAATCATTCATCAATCCATGATTCACTATCTAGATGACAGATGTGTCTGTGGGACATTAAAACAAAAGTGGATTTTTGGATTTGTCTAGTGTATCAAAGTTAAAGTGATTTGAAAGTGTTGGACCTCATTATATTCCCATTTAATTTAACCTAATTTGATGAGTTACAAGATGAGAGTTTATTGTTTCTGCATTATCATGTTACAAATTGGTGGGAATGGACTAATTTCTATATTTTTCTGTGTAAAGGTTAATGCCTCAGCTTCTCCAAAGTCTAGGGAAACATACACATCAGATTGACTTCTACTGTCATAGTTACCTAGAATAAAGTTTATGTTCAATAAAATGCCTCATACACATTACCCACAAAAACATTTTTCTCAGACATTTTTCAACAGATGTGTGACTGAAAATGACATAATATTCTCCGTTCTTGATAACATAATAGGTAAATTACATTTCATGTGCACCCTGTGCCATTATCTCCTGGTATTATACTACATCAACAGCCCACAAATGGTCATGCGTATAATGCTGGAGGCGTACAGAGTGGTGATGTGTGAAATGAAGGACAGCCTGACAGCACTCGAGCCGTCCTGTACGACCCATGCAGAATCACCAATAATAGAAGACAATGGAATTCTCTGACTAGATCACATAGTCCACAATGAAACACACAAAAGGTCATCAATCACCCCACAATTTGATGACCCTTTTTACATAAATCCATTCTAAATTTGTCGGTGTGAGGTAGGTGCTGCTGCTGCTGCTACTGCTGCAAATACGTTGGCCTTATTGTGATTTATCTGTGACAGGACCTCACTGTTAAATAGATACAGGGGCAGAAATGTGCCTGGTAAACAGAGCAATATGTTAAAATGTTTGATGTTTCATCAGCTGAGCAAAGCCAATGATCATTTTCATGGACTGATCTGAAATGATTTGCATGCAAGGCGGTTCTTAAACTATATAGTCCCCATATTCTTGCCTGTAAGGATTTTGTAATGTGATTTCAGATACCAGTAAAGTGGACCATACTACTTCTTAATGTGAGTTGAACATTTTGCCTGCCTGCCTCACTCCTGCCATTTAACTTTGTGATCCAGTGTGCAAAGCCATCCAAAGTATGTTCACCTGCTCACTCATCTTCAACCGCTTTCTGCAATTAAGGGTCACAGGGGCTGGACCTTAACCCAGCGGTCTTAGGGCATGAGGAGAAGTACACCCTGGACAGGACGCCAGTCTGTCGCAGAGCTGCATATAGACCAACAAACACATTCACACTCGCACGCACACCTATGGACAATTTAAAATTTCCAATGCACTCAAACTGCATGTCTTTTGGATGTGGCACAGGTGGGAATCTGGCTGGCCGATTGTCGACACTCGGCCGGGCCGACAGTTGGGCGACAATCGGCTGGGCCGATTATCGGTCTATCCCGCGATCCCATGGCCTTCTTGCTGTGAGGCCACAGTGCTAACCACTAAGCTACCATGCTGCCATCCAAAGTATGCTGTCATAGTAGAGGTTCTGAATTACCAAAAAATGGTATGGAAGGCCAAGACCAAAGAGCTGTCTAAGGACACCAGGACAAAATTGTAGACCTGTACAAGATTGGACTAGGCTCTCCAACTGCTTCAAAATGCTGCTGCTGCTGCCAGTCTTTTGACATGAAGCAGAAAGTTTGACGACATTACCCCCATTTTGGCATCTCTTCACTGGCTACTGTCCCAGTGAGATCAGATTTGAAGGTTCTGCTCCAAGAAGGCTGTGCCACACTGAGCAGGCCTGAATTTGTCACTCATGGTCCCGATATGGAGAGATCCTGGAGCTGACCTCTAATGACCCACAGGAGTCAATAAAGAATTACAGAGGTCAAAATTTAAAAATGCACCAATCATGTTGAAAACTACACCACATTGTCTGATTATAACAATTCCAAAAAGGACTCCCCCTCTAGCTGCCACCTTATCGTGGTGGGGGAGTTTGCGTACCCGGATGATCCTAGGAGCTATGTTGTCGGGGGCTTTGTGCTCCCTGTAGGGTATCCCAAGGCAAACAGGTCCTAGGTGACGGGTCAGACTAAGGGCAGTTCAGATCCTCCATGACCAGTAAAAGATCAAGGACCGTGACATCGCCCGGTATGGCGGAGCCGGGGTCCCACCCTGGAGCCAGGCCTGGGGTTGGGGCTCACGCGCGAGCGCCTGGTGGTTGGGCCTTACCCATGGGGCCCGGCTGGGCTCAGCCCGAAAGAGTGACGTGGGCCTGCCCTCCTGTGGGTTCACCACCTGCAGAGGGGGCCATGGGGGTCGGGTGCAGAGAGGATTGGGTGGCGGTCGAGGGCGGGTGGCCTGGCAGCCCGGTCCATGCTCACAGCCCCTGGCTGTTGGGACGTGGAATGTCACATCGCTAGGGGGGAAGGAGCCTGAGCTTGTGCGGGAGGTTGAGAGATACCGACTAGAGATAGTCGGGCTCACTTCCACGCACAGCTTGGGCTCTGGTACCCAACTCCTGGAGAGGGGCTGGACGCTTCATTTTTCTGGCGTCGCCCACGGGGAGAGGCGGAGAGCTGGGGTCGCATTGCTTATTGCTCCCCAGCTCAGTCGCCAAGTGTTGGAGTTCACTCCGATGAACGAGAGGGTCGCGTCCCTATGCCTTCGGGTCGGGGACAGGTCTCTCACCATTGTCTCGGCCTACGGGCCGAGCAGCAGTGCAGAGTACCCGACCTTCCTGGAGTCCCTGGGAGGTGTACTAGATAGCGCTCCGACTGGGGACTCCATTGTTCTCCTGGGGGATTTCAACGCCCACGTGGGCGGTGACAGTGAGACCTGGAAGGTGGTGATTGGGAAGCACGGCCTCCCCGATCTGAACCCGAGTGGTGTTCAGTTGTTGGACTTCTGTGCTAGTCACAGTTTGTCCATCACGAACACCATGTTCGAGCACAAGGGTGTCCACAAGTGCACGTGGCATCAGGACACCCTGAGCCGGAGGTCGATGATCGACTTTGTAGTCGTATCATCTGACCTTCGGCCACGTGTCTCGGACACTCGGGTGAAGAGAGGGGCAGAGCTGTCGACCGATCACCACCTGGTGGTGAGTTGGATCTGCTGGGAGGGTAGGAAGCCGGTAAGACCTGGCAGGCCCAAACGTATCGTGAGGGTCTGCTGGGAACGACTGGCAGAACCCTCTGTCAGCGAGGTCTTCAACTCCCACCTCCGGGAGAGCTTCTCCCAGATCCCGGGGGAGGTTGGAGACATGGAGTCCGAGTGGACCATGTTCTCCACCTCCATTGTTGATGCGGCTGTTCGTAGCTGTGGTCGCAAGGTCTCTGGTGCCTGTCGCGGCGGCAATCCCCAAACCCGGTGGTGGACACCGGAAGTAAGGGATGTCATCAAGCTGAAGAAGGAGTCCTACTTATATTTGTTGGTAGGTGGGACCCCAGAGGCAGCTGACAGGTACCGGCAGGCCAAGCGTGCCGCAGCCCTGGGGTCTGGGAGGAGTTCGGTGAGGCTTTGGAGGAGGACTATCGGTCAGCCTCGAAGAGATTCTGGCAAACTGTCCGACGCCTCAGGAGGCGGATGCAGCTCTCCACCAGCACTGTTTACGGTGCAGGTGGGGAGCTGTTGACCCTGACTGGGGATGTTGTCGGGTGGTGGAAGGAGTACTTCGAGGATCTCCTCAATCCCATCATCACGTCTTGCGAAGAGGAAGCAGAGACTGGGGACTCGGAGGCGGACTCATCCATTACCCAGGCCGAAGTGGTTAGAAAGCTCCTCGGTGGCAAGGCTCCTGGGGTGGATGAAATCCGTCCTGAGTACCTTAAGTCTCTGGATGTTGTGGGGCTGTCTTGGCTGACATGCCTCTGCAACATCGCGTGGCGATCGGGGACAGTGCCTCTGGATTGGCAGACCGGGGTGGTGGTCCCTCTGTTTAAGAAGGGGGACTGGAGGCTGTGTTCCAACTATAGGGGGATCACACTCCTCAGCCTCCCCGGTAAGGTCTATTCCAGAGTACTGGAGAGGAGAATTCGACCGATGGTTGAACCTCAGATTCAGGAGGAGCAGCGTGGTTTTCGTCCTGGTCGCGGCACACTGGACCAGCTCTACACGCTCCATCGGGTGCTCGAGGGTTCATGGGAGTTTGTCCAACCAGTCCACATGTGTTTTGTGGATCTGGAGAAGGCATTCGACCGTGTCCCTCGGCGCACCCTGTGGGGAGTGCTCCGTGAGTACGGGGTCCGGGGTCCTTTGCTAAGGGCTATCCGGTCCCTGTACGACCGCAGCAGGAGCTTGGTTCGCATTGCCGGTAATAAGTCAAACCTGTTTCCAGTGCACGTTGGCCTCTGCCAGGGCTGCCCTTTGTCACCGGTTCTGTTCATTATTTTTATGGACAGAATTTCTAGGCGCAGCCAGGGTGTAGAGGGGGTCTGGTTTGGGAACCACAGAATCTCGTCTCTGCTGTTTGCGGACGATGTGGTTCTGTTGGCTTCATCAAATCAGGACCTTCAGCGTGCACTGGGGCGGTTTGCAGCTGAGTGTGAAGCGTCCGGGATGAAAATCAGCACCTCCAAATCCGAGGCCATGGTTCTCGACCGGAAAAAGGTGCTTTGCCCTCTTCAGGTCGGTGGAGTGTCCTTGTCTCAAGTGGAGGAGTTTAAGTATCTCGGGGTCTTGTTCACGAGTGAGGGATGGATGGAGCGTGAGATCAATAGACGGATCGGTGCAGCATCTGCAGTGATGCGGTCGCTGTATCGGACCGTCTGTTGGGTATTTTCTCCTCCAAACATTCTTAAAACCTTTGATAAGACAAACAGAGTCAAGAAACACCAGTGAGACAGAAAGTCAAATTAATCACGCACGGAGTGCGGCCAGGCTGTACACCAAAGCTACACTAAAGTCTGGCCTGTGCTCCCGCTCTTTTTATTAGAGATGCCCTCATTACATCATAAAACTTGTCCTAAAGGGGGGGGGGACAACGCGAGACAAGTTTCTTCCCGTAACATAAACACATACGTCAATAAGCGCAGCTGTAAGGAAAAACAGTTTCTTTCTTTTACTCTTATCGTCGGAGGTCAGCACATCTCGTTCGTCTGTTGCAGTTATCAGCTGTTGTGCATCTGCCTGGAGTGTCCTGGTCTTCACACTAAGCATCACAACAGTCAAAACAACCTTCAGGTCTATTACTCCCAGTTCATGACTGACCCCGTCATGCTTCACTCCCAGTCGTTAGCGGCTACAAAAACAAGTTGTATAATAATAATAAGTACATCCAGCTCTTCATTCCCAGTTCAGATTGACCCCAGCATGCTAAAACAAGGTTGAATAACACATACAGTCTCAGGGTTAGGTGCAAAACAGCACAATACCGCTTTCATAAGAAAGAAGACAAAAGGTACAAATGTTTAACAGTGATAACATATATATATATATATATATATATATATATATATATATATAAAATCCTTAACATTTCCCACCTGTTTATCGCCTGTTAAACATATAGTAGTAGTTATCACCTAACTTAGCACTTCTTTCTTGAGATTTTCACTAAGAGGTTCATCATGGTACGTAAAGTATCTATTTCAGTGTTTTGAGCTGCTACTATTTTTTCAGTTACATTCATGAACAGACCCAATCGATAATTCAGTGTTTCAATCATTAATGAATTTTTTTTTTTCCCCACTCCTATCCAGGGGAACAATGAATGTGCTATTTTATCTCCTACAGACCACAATTTTTGGTCCTTTGGTACATCCGAGCCCCACATGTGATTATGTGGTAACACATCTGGGTATATCAATCTCCTCCGTCTGGTGCTGCCATTCTTCTCTGTGGAGGTCCTTGGCACTACCACATATGTATGGTCAGTCACCTGGGTAGGTGCACACACACCACCCCAATTTGGTGGGAGACTCATGTACAGTCTGGAACCACAAAGCCAATAGATGTCATCATACACCGGAGTACCATTTACAGGTGGTAGCAAAAACTTACTAACATAAGCACGATTCATCCGTTCCCCATGGACAGGAGCCTGTATAATTACATCCCCGTCCAATGTGATGAAGATAAGTACCATCCACATATTATGTTTTGGTTAGGCTTAAATTATTTGATAAAACATACGTTTGGGTACACAGACGTTTCTTAATTTTACCTACAGTTTTATTCCCTGTCCCGTAAAAGCAAATTGGGAATGGGCGTTGTGATGACAATTTAACGTGATGATATTTTTGCGTTTCCCTTCAGTCTAGTCAATGGAGCAGCACTTGGGCACGCTTGTACATCCTCTGTTGAAATCCCTATCATATAAGTGGTTGCACTGAGGCAAGTGGTGTTACATCTTATCAGATTTGCTGAGAACTGCTGCCCCCGAAATACAGTTTGATTATGCATCCGTATGATAAGACATTCTGTCACCCTAGCAGGGTACGGTTTAGCCGTCAGAGCTGGGTGTGTTGAGAATATAGGTATTTGCGAACAAACATAACAATTAGTAACGTAATTCCAGAGCCAATAAATGAACATATCTGTACCACATATTAGTATGGTATATATGAGGGTGTCCATCTGTCTCATTCACATTATGAATAAACCTCTTCTGACGTTGCTTGCGTTGTTCTCTGGCTCGGTCCACAGTGAGCTGCAATTCTTGGGTCAACCACCAGGCCAGGAATCCGAGGAGCACGAAACACACTAAGATCACAACGCAACCGGCTGCCCTACCAACAGTCCGGCAGCGGCGGCGCTGAGCACGCCGCTCCGGGGTCTGCTGTAGTTCAGTCATGATTGCTAGGATACAGTGTTGTTAACCACCTCACCTAATAGTGCAAGGATCTCCCTGCTTCACTGGCATTGAGACAATCTATTGCTAATTAAATAGACTCCCTTTGTAGCCAGACTTCCCCTTACACTGTGGAGGCAGCCAACACACACTGTATCTTACAGTGATGTATCCACGTTGATCTCTCCGCTATCTTTACTGCAGTTGGTGTTGTTAACAGCACTTGGTATGGACCTTCCCAACGAGGACTGGACCAGTTCTTCCTCTTAATCACTCTGATGAACACCCAGTCTCCTGGCTAGACTACTGGAAGGCCGTCCTGTGGAAGATCAAAATTATTCGGCAGTAAATGTGTTTAAGTTATCTCTTTCTGTGTTAATGTCTTTTTCATAAAATTTGCTAATGTTTGTTCCTCATCTGCTGTTTTAGTATCCATGTCAAAATTGGTAGACGATATGGTCGTCCATAAAGTATCTCAAATGGTGTTAACCCTGATGGTGTTGGTGTTATTCTCATATACAATTTTACTAGGTCCAAACATTCAATCCAGGTTCGTTTTGTCTCTTCTATACATTTCCTTAATCTTGTTTTTATTGTGCCCTTTGTCCTTTCCACTAATCCTGCACTGTGTGGGTGGTAAGCACAATGATTTTTGAGATTGACCTGGAGCGCTTCTCCTACGTATTGCACTATTGTATTAACAAAATGCGCTCCATTATCTGAATAGACTGTTTCTGGTATTCCAAATCGTGGAATGATGTCTTTGCATAATGCCTTAGCCACTGTAAGTGCATCTGCATGTTTTGTAGGGAACAATTCTACCCATTTTGAGAACGCATCAATTATGACTAAACAAAATTCTTTTCCTTCATGTTTACTCAGCTGTATATAATCCATATACTTGAAAGGGATATTGTGGTGTTGGAAATCTGCCTCTTTGGGGTCTCAAATTGCCTTGTGAGTTGTGTTTTGCACATATCATGCATGCTCTACAATGCTGTTTTGCATATGCATCGAACCCATAAAGACAAAAAATAGATTGCAATTGCGATATCATACCCCCTGATGAGACATGCGTCACGCCATGGCTCATAATAGCTGCCCATTTAAACATATTTTTTGGCAATATGGGTTTCTTTTGTGGTCATACGTACAAATCATTTGCATACGTTTATCCACATTTGTTTTTCTCTTTCAGTTGCCTGCTGTTGCATGTCAGCAAGCAGTGTATGACCTAAATGCGAATCCGGAGGGGTGTCCTGTACAACAAAAATAGAAGAAGCCGCTGCTGCCTCTTTTGCTGCTCTGTCAGCAAAATCATTTCCTTTTGAAACACTGTCAGAGCCTTTGGTGTGAGCCGCACATTTGCATATAGCAATTTGGTTAGGCAATCTCACAGCCTTCAGTAGTGCAGTTAGGAGTGTGGCATGAGTCACTGGCTTTCCAGATGATGTCACCATTCCACGCTCTTCCCACAGTTTTGCAAACACATGCACTGTGCTGAAAGCGTACTGGCTGTCTGTATAAATTGTTACAGCCGTACCTTTAAACAGATAGCAAGCTGCAGTTAAAGCAACTAATTTAGCTGCTTGTGCTGAAAATGACGATGGCAATGAAGCAGAATCCAATACTTCTGAATTTGTGACAACAGCATATCCAGATTGTATTTGTCCATAAGCGTTTTTAGTGGAAGAACCATCCACATACACAATTGTACTGTTTGGGATGGGTGTGTCCTGGAGGTCTGGGCGTGCTTTCGTACAGACCGTAGCTACATCAAGACAATTGTGCGGCTCACCATCCTCAGGTAAAGGTATCAATGTGGATGGATTCAATGTTGTACAGCGCTCTACCGTAAGATGTGGTTGTGATAATAGCAAGGACATACACGAAAGATGTCTTGCTGGGGACAAAAGCTCATGTTTGTCTGCAACAGAAGTGCAGAAACTGCATGTGGAACTTTCAGTGTCAACTGATGGAATAGAACAACATTACTGCTACTTTGAACAGCCATAGAGGCTGCAATAACAGCTTGTACGCATGGTGGTAGAGCACTTGCCACTGCATCCAATTTAGATGAGTAGTAGGCAACTGGCCTCAATTTTGAGCCATACACTTGAACCAAAACACTAGTCATGAACTTATTCTTACAATCGACTGTTTGAATGAATGGTTTACTATAATCTGGTAGTGCCAAAACTGTGGATGACACTAATGTTTGTTTTACTTTTACAAAAGCTTCCTCAGCTTCTTTGTTCCATTCCAACACGGTTGACATTGAAATATCATCCTTGTACATCAAATCAGAAAGTGGACTAGTCAATTCTGCATAGCAGGGAATCCATGCCCTGCAGTAATTAGTCAGTCCAAGAAATGACATCATCTGCTTTTTGGTTTGTGGTTTTGGAGCGTGCAAATTGCTTCCTTCCTGTCAGACAGGATCGTGCGCCCTGTGGCTGATAATTCATGTCCTAAATATTTGACTTTATCCCTACACAACTGAACTTTGTTTTTACTCACTTTGTGGCCATTATCAAATAAGAAACATAATAATGCTACTGTGTCAGTTATGCAATTTTCTCGTGTGTCAGAGGCAATCAAGATGTCATCAACATACACCAATAGTTGGCTATCTGCCGGTGGAACGAAATTGGCTAAACATGCTGACATGACTTGAGAATAAATAGTTGGACTCTCTGCGTAACCCTGCGGTAATCTGGTGAATGTATATCGTTGTCCTTTAAAGGTAAAAGCAAACCAGAATTGACTATCTGGGTATACTGGCACAGAGAAAAATGCATTACTTATGTCAATTACTGAGAAACTATTAGAATTTGGTCTCAGCGAATTTAACAAGGTGTGTGGATCTGGGACACATGGTGCTCTTTTAATCACAGCAGCATTTACTGCCTGCAGATCTTGAATCATTC
The DNA here is from genome assembly GCF_902500255.1 of Thalassophryne amazonica. Lineage (NCBI taxonomy): Eukaryota > Metazoa > Chordata > Actinopteri > Batrachoidiformes > Batrachoididae > Thalassophryne > Thalassophryne amazonica. Next base: position 83,033,362 of record NC_047110.1, read on the forward strand.
TCCACCCCACTGAGGGCGGAGCCTTTTTTACAGGAAATATGGGTGTGTTACATGGTGAATCTGGACATGGCACTATTACTCCTGCTGTTAATAAATTCTCTACTACTGGCCTGATTCCTTCAATTGCATCAGGTTTCAATGGATACTGTCTTACACATGGTCTGTATTCTGTTTTTGGTCTTATAACTACAGGTTGTGCATTTTTTATCAGTCCTACATCTGAAGGACCTGTTGTCCACAATCCTGATGGTACAGAAGAGAGAAGATCATCCTCTTCAGGACTCAACTGAAACACTCAGGATTGTGAAGTGGACACATCAATGTGTGTTCCAGCTGTCAGCACCAATGAGACATTAACTGGCACTTTATACAATTTAGTTGATGGACTGAACTCCGTTCGTGGTCCAACTCTGCTCCAATCAGTGGCTGACAAAGCTGTTATGACTGTCAGTCCCAATTCTTGCCATTCTGTCAAATATGGCTTACAAAGTGACACATGCAAAGGCATACCTGTGAATCTCAATTTTAAAATGTCTTCAGTGGCACCTGTCACTGTTATGACAGCTGTTGAGTTGCCATCATGAATCAAATCGGTCATTGTCAGCTTCACAGGTGAAACGTTTTTCAATTTGTTTTCATAGTCACCATCCGGACCTGGAGGATCTTTATGCCACATTGTGACATGCAGGTCAGGTGGTGACATCTTTTGTTCAGGATTTTTTAGTAGGGCTGTCGCTTGCAAGACGACATCTTTACCCCATCCTGCAGCATCTTCTTCTGAAATGTCAAATGTATAGTAATAGTGGAATGTGGGGTCATCGCTTTCTTCTCTTACCATGTTAACGCCTCCTGTGCGTTCAACAACTAATTTCCCTTGTTCCACAATTATGGACAAGCCCAATGCAGTCAATCCGTCTCGTCCTAAAAGGTTAACTGGACATTGTGGCATGTTCAACACTGACTTAGTACATGTCAGGCCAAATGGATCTGTCAACGTTATGGGTTTAGTGATAGGGACGTCTGATGTTTGTCCATTTGCAGAGCGAACCCTAAAAATGTCGTTACTTAATTGATGGACAGGTATGTTGTCATTACATGTGGTTCTACATGCTCCTGTATCACAAAGGAATGTCACTGGTCGTCCATTTACCAACAAAGTCACTTCTGGTTTTGGTACCGGATTTCCCAGTAAGGCACACAGATCCATATCACAATCAGACTGCCTATCTGATGTGGAATCATGGATTATGGATTCTAGTCATTGTGGATACTGTGGCTGCGGAGGATTATTCCGTTGTGGAATTCCTCCTGCTGCTCCCTCAGTAGGTGGATTCGGACAATTTCTATACATATGTCCCTCTCTTCCACAGTTCCAACAAATCAGGGGACCACGTGGTGGCCCTCCCTGTCTGTGCTGCTGTTGTGGTTGCCATGGTCCTTGACGTTGTGGCTGTCCACCTTGTCTATTTTGCCATGGCTTTTGGGGGCGTTTGCACTGCTTCTGCTGTCTTAAGTTACCCTGTTGGTAACATATTTCATCATCTCCGTGTGCTACATACACTCCTTTGTTGCTGTTCCCTGTCTTTTTCTGCTTTAAGACTCCTTCTGCATGACAGCAGTGTGTATGTGTTTCTTCCAATGTGCCTGTAGGCAATCAATTCAATCAATCAATCAATTTTTTTTTTATATAGCGCCAAATCACAACAAACAGTTGCCCCAAGGCGCTTTATATTGTAAGGCAAGGCCATACAATAATGATGTAAAACCCCAACGGTCAAAACGACCCCCTGTGAGCAAGCACTTGGCTACAGTGGGAAGGAAAAACTCCCTTTTAACAGGAAGAAACCTCCAGCAGAACCAGGCTCAGGGAGGGGCAGTCTTCTGCTGGGACTGGTTGGGGCTGAGGGAGAGAACCAGGAAAAAGACATGCTGTGGAGGGGAGCAGAGATCGATCACTAATGATTAAATGCAGAGTGGTGCATACAGAGCAAAAAGAGAAAGAAACAGTGCATCATGGGAACCCCCCAGCAGTCTACGTCTATAGCAGCATAACTAAGGGATGGTTCAGGGTCACCTGATCCAGCCCTAACTATAAGCTTTAGCAAAAAGGAAAGTTTTAAGCCTAATCTTAAAAGTAGAGAGGGTGTCTGTCTCCCTGATCTGAATTGGGAGCTGGTTCCACAGGAGAGGAGCCTGAAAGCTGAAGGCTCTGCCTCCCATTCTACTCTTACAAACCCTAGGAACTACAAGTAAGCCTGCAGTCTGAGAGCGAAGCGCTCTATTGGGGTGATATGGTACTACGAGGTCCCTAAGATAAGATGGGACCTGATTATTCAAAACCTTATAAGTAAGAAGAAGAATTTTAAATTCTATTCTAGAATTAACAGGAAGCCAATGAAGAGAGGCCAATATGGGTGAGATATGCTCTCTCCTTCTAGTCCCCGTCAGCACTCTAGCTGCAGCATTTTGAATTAACTGAAGGCTTTTTAGGGAACTTTTAGGACAACCTGATAATAATGAATTACAATAGTCCAGCCTAGAGGAAATAAATGCATGAATTAGTTTTTCAGCATCACTCTGAGACAAGACCTTTCTGATTTTAGAGATATTGCGTAAATGCAAAAAAGCAGTCCTACATATTTGTTTAATATGCGCTTTGAATGACATATCCTGATCAAAAATGACTCCAAGATTTCTCACAGTATTACTAGAGGTCAGGGTAATGCCATCCAGAGTAAGGATCTGGTTAGACACCATGTTTCTAAGATTTGTGGGGCCAAGAACAATAACTTCAGTTTTATCTGAGTTTAAAAGCAGGAAATTAGAGGTCATCCATGTCTTTATGTCTGTAAGACAATCCTGCAGTTTAGCTAATTGGTGTGTGTCCTCTGGCTTCATGGATAGATAAAGCTGGGTATCATCTGCGTAACAATGAAAATTTAAGCAATACCGTCTAATAATACTGCCTAAGGGAAGCATATATAAAGTGAATAAAATTGGTCCTAGCACAGAACCTTGTGGAACTCCATAATTAACTTTAGTCTGTGAAGAAGATTCCCCATTTACATGAACAAATTGTAATCTATTAGACAAATATGATTCAAACCACCGCAGCGCAGTGCCTTTAATACCTATGGCATGCTCTAATCTCTGTAATAAAATTTATGGTCAACAGTATCAAAAGCAGCACTGAGGTCTAACAGAACAAGCACAGAGATGAGTCCACTGTCCGAGGCCATAAGAAGATCATTTGTAACCTTCACTAATGCTGTTTCTGTACTATGATGAATTCTAAAACCTGACTGAAACTCTTCAAATAGACCATTCCTCTGCAGATGATCAGTTAGCTGTTTTACAACTACCCTTTCAAGAATTTTTGAGAGAAAAGGAAGGTTGGAGATTGGCCTATAATTAGCTAAGATAGCTGGGTCAAGTGATGGCTTTTTAAGTAATGGTTTAATTACTGCCACCTTAAAAGCCTGTGGTACATAGCCAACTAACAAAGATAGATTGATCATATTTAAGATCGAAGCATTAAATAATGGTAGGGCTTCCTTGAGCAGCCTGGTAGGAATGGGGTCTAATAAACATGTTGATGGTTTGGATGAAGTAACTAATGAAAATAACTCAGACAGAACAATCGGAGAGAAAGAGTCTAACCAAATACCGGCATCACTGAAAGCAGCCAAAGATAACGATACGTCTTTGGGATGGTTATGAGTAATTTTTTCTCTAATAGTTAAAATTTTGTTAGCAAAGAAAGTCATGAACTCATTACTAGTTAAAGATAATGGAATACTCAGCTCAATAGAGCTCTGACTCTTTGTCAGCCTGGCTACAGTGCTGAAAAGAAACCTGGGGTTGTTCTTATTTTCTTCAATTAGTGATGAGTAGAAAGATGTCCTAGCTTTACGGAGGGCTTTTTATAGAGCAACAGACTCTTTTTCCAGGCTAAGTGAAGATCTTCTAAATTAGTGAGACGCCATTTCCTCTCCAACTTACGGGTTATCTGCTTTAAGCTACGAGTTTGAGAGTTATACCATGGAGTCAGACACTTCTGATTTAAAGCTCTCTTTTTCAGAGGAGCTACAGCATCCAAAGTTGTCTTCAATGAGGATGTAAAACTATTGACGAGATACTCTATCTCCCTTACAGAGTTTAGGTAGCTACTCTGCACTGTGTTGTTATATGGCATTAGAGAACATAAAGAAGGAATCATATCCTTAAACCTAGTTACAGCGCTTTCTGAAAGACTTCTAGTGTAATGAAACTTATTCCCTACTGCTGGGTAGTCCATCAGAGTAAATGTAAATGTTATTAAAAAATGATCAGACAGAAGGGAGTTTTCAGGGAATACTGTTAAGTCTTCTATTTCCATACCATAAGTCAGAACAAGATCTAAGATATGATTAAAGTGGTGGGTGGACTCATTTACTTTTTGAGCAAAGCCAATAGAGTCTAATAATAGATTAAATGCAGTGTTGAGGCTGTCATTCTCAGCATCTGTGTGGATGTTAAAATCGCCCACTATAATTATCTTATCTGAGCTAAGCACTAAGTCAGACAAAAGGTCTGAAAATTCACAGAGAAACTCACAGTAACGACCAGGTGGACGATAGATAATAACAAATAAAACTGGTTTTTGGGACTTCCAATTTGGATGGACAAGACTAAGAGACAAGCTTTCAAATGAATTAAAGCTCTGTCTGGGTTTTGATTAATTAATAAGCTGGAATGGAAGATTGCTGCTAATCCACCGCCCCGGCCCGTGCTTGTCCATACACTGGTGTTCCTGGCAATATGCCACTATGGACCCTAAATACACTCTCAAATCTGCATCTAAACTCTGTCCATGGTTCTCCTTCTTTCTGTGTTGTCCTGGTAATTTCAGTATAATTTATCTTTGGTCCTAACACACCTTTTGCACGTGTAATCATAGCTTCCACTCTTGTTTTCAAGACTGGATCATCATGTGGCAACGGTACGCCATCCTGGTCTGCAGGATTCCAGTCTCCGCGTATCTGACTCCATTTAGGGCCACATGCTTTCATCCACACCTGTTGGACTTCAGGTCCACTAAGGTGGTAAGAACTTCTAATGTTTTCTATATCCTGCATAAATCCCTCAATATCGACATGTGGCGATGGTATCATGTCGACTGCTGCTTTGATATCATCAGCATTCCATGTTCGATATACGAGCATGGTTGATCGATGTCCTGCTGTTCCTGCACGAGGATTTGGTACTTCTATCATAGGATAGGCACCTCCCTGGTCACTGTGTTCCACCATGGGAGGGGCTGTAGGCACTCTCGCTTGACTGCGTGTTTGTGGTTTTTCTGGTTTTTTCTGGTTTTTCACTTTTTACCTTAGGTTTTACTGCCAAATCATACTGTCGTGGTGGTACATCGCCATCCTCTGGTAGAGGAGATAAAGGTGTTGTTGTCACCGACGATCCAGCCGGCGGTGGTTGTTGAGGCTGTTCTGGTTCTCTGTGCTGAATTATCACATCTTCTTCTGCCTTACCTACAGCTTTCTTTTCCTTGCTTTCTCTAATCGTCGCTTCTCTGCTCCCTTCCGTCTGTTCTCTGCTTCCTCCTCCCAAAATGCCACTAAATCTGCCCCTACTTTCTGCATCTTTTTCTCATCACCTTTATGTTCCTGTTCTAACTCCTTCTTTAGCTTCTGTATACTGATCAGGTTCAGTCGTCCGTCAAAGTCATGTTTATTTATCCAGGTCTCCAATTTCTTTGTTGCTTTTGGATTTTTTGCTTCCATAAATTTCCAGTCGTCAGTTGATAAATTTTCCTTCTTTTTAGACGTCTTACCCCCCATTTTTATTATCCCTTGTTATAATTTGGACTTCAGACGGGGGCACACCTAGGGTGTTCTAAATCTGAAGTTTTCACACTTTCTTTGGACGTGACAATTAATTTGCCGTCGTGTGGTTGATTCCTTTCACCTCCCCGTAGGAAGCGGAATCACTTGCCTCCGCATCCACACACACGGTTGTCACTAACGTTGTCCAAAGTATTACACTTTCACACAGTTATTTACACTTACACAAAACACTATTTACACATAGAAACACTTTTAATAATCGTACGCGTATTCTTAGGCCAGGGGAGCTCGCCCTCCCGTGAAATTTAACTAATGTCCTGCATTAGGGGACTCCGCCGTCCCTGCCAAATTTAACTGCTTTTTTACAGTGCACGTATTTCTACCCGGGATTTCCTTTACGTATTAAAACAGAGGAGTCCGTACCCTCCTTCCGGAATTTAACTACGGGCGTCCCTCGCAACCGTAGAGGAGTCCGCCCTCCTCGCGGATTTTAACTGCTTTGCATTAACAGACGATTCCACGCCATCGCTTACGGAGTTTAACTGTTTTATGTGATCACTTTTATCCCCTACCGGTACGCGTATATAAACAGAGGAGTCCGCACCCTCCTTACAGAGTTTAACTGTGTTTCATTAACAGACGATTCTGTATCATCGCTTGCGGAATTTAACTGTTTATGTGATCTGATCACCACTCACTCAGTACTGCTTACAAAGAAATTTTACTCACTGACTCGACTTCCTGTCTGTCTTCTTCGGGAAAATCTCGTCAACCAGACGATGCCAACGGTGGTCGACAATTGCAGACACGATCAATCGATCGGACCTTGGCCAAGGATTTACGTCTGGACTTGGCGACCCCCGCCGGACACCTCCGGTATTGTTGAGATCCCGGACGTAGCCCCCAGTCAATGTTGGGTATTTTCTCCTCCAAACATTCTTAAAACCTTTGATAAGACAAACAGAGTCAAGAAACACCAGTGAGACAGAAAGTCAAATTAATCACGCGCGGAGTGCGGCCAGGCTGTACACCAAAGCTACACTAAAGTCTGGCCTGTGCTCCCGCTCTTTTTATTAGAGATGCCCTCATTACATCATAAAACTTGTCCTAAAGGGGGGGGGGGGGACAACGCGAGACAAGTTTCTTCCCGTAACATAAACACATACGTCAATAAGCGCAGCTGTAAGGAAAAACAGTTTCTTTCTTTTACTCTTATCGTCGGAGGTCAGCACATCTCGTTCGTCTGTTGCAGTTATCAGCTGTTGTGCATCTGCCTGGAGTGTCCTGGTCTTCACACTAAGCATCACAACAGTCAAAACAACCTTCAGGTCTATTACTCCCAGTTCATGACTGACCCCGTCATGCTTCACTCCCAGTCGTTAGCGGCTACAAAAACAAGTTGTATAATAATAATAAGTACATCCAGCTCTTCATTCCCAGTTCAGATTGACCCCAGCATGCTAAAACAAGGTTGAATAACACATACAGTCTCAGGGTTAGGTGCAAAACAGCACAATACCGCTTTCATAAGAAAGAAGACAAAAGGTACAAATGTTTAACAGTGATAACATATATATATATATAAAATCCTTAACACCGTCGTGGTGAAGAGAGAGTTGAGTAGGGGGGCAAAGCTCTCGATTTACCGATCGATCTACGTTCCGATCCTCACCTATGGTCATGAGATTTGGCTCATGACCGAAAGAACGAGATCGCGAGTACAAGCGGCCGAGATGAGTTTCCTCCGCAGGGTGGCTGGGCGCTCCCTTAGAGATAGGGTGAGGAGCTCGGTCACTCGGCAGGAGCTCGGAGTCAAGCCGCTGCTCCTCCACATCGAAAGGAGTCAGTCGAGGTGGCTCGGGCATCTTTTCCGGATGCCCCCTGGACGCCTCGCTGGAGAGGTGTTCCGGGCACGTCCCACTGGGAGGAGGCCCCGAGGGAGACCCAGGACACGCTGGAGGGACTACATCTCTCGGCTGGCTTGGGAACGCCTTGGGGTTCCCCCGGAGGAGCTGGAGGAGGTGTGTGTGGATCGGGAGGTCTGGGCAGCTTTGCTTGAGCTGCTGCCCCCGCGACCCGACTCCGGATAAAGCGGAAGAAAATGGATGGAGGGATGGATGGTATGGAAGGAATGAACAGGAGTGTCATCACATAAATTATACAAATCCACTCTATCCTCAACATAGAAACAAAACAATGCTCTCAACTGACTTTGTAATCACTGTCATATTAATGGTACAAAAACATAATTAAGTAGGTTACCCCCTCCGCCGATATGTCAATTAATAGTGACCCTGAATCACTGTTAAGGCTCAATGTTAAATATGGACCTGGATTTGGATGTGGAAATGGATACAGACAGAGGTGTCAGCCTGTATTTTGATTTGTGCCATTTTCTGAAAACTTACTGAACAAACAAAATGGAGTGCTACCACCAGAAAACATTGAGCCAGTACAGCCAAAGTTCATGCTAGATACAACTGTTAGCAGAAGTACAAAATGAAGCCTGTTAACAATGGCTCTTGGCGTGATTGTCTCAGGTAAAGAGTAGCGATCATATTGTGAGGAGACCATCACCTGTGACATTCTGGACATGTGGTATGTTTCACTATGATCAAGAATGCAAGTTCCCAGCAGATAAATCCAAGGTGAAGCCCAGATTTCTCCTGCCAACACCAGATAGATGGTGAGTGTTAAGAGGTGGGCATGGACCACTTTTCTGCCTGGATGGTTTCCATCCCAGACCTGGGTGGATGCAGCAGAGCACAGCACCAGTGTTTTTTCCAGACTTAGTGAAGCATTTAATGGCTGCACAGACCACCTCCATCTACACTGCTGACTACTGTCATGCCCGGCCCAGTTCCAGGCTTCAGTCCTTATTTTCCCTCTTTATTTGGTTCTGCTCCTTCTGCCCCAGCCTTGTTTTATTAATTGTTACTTTCATCATGTGTTTATTCTATGTTCTATTCTTGCTTTGTTACTTTCTTTCTTTGTTACTCTTAGACTTTGGTCATGTTTCAGTTCCGTTCTTGTTTTGTTCTATCAGTCTGTATTTTCATGGTTTATCATTTAGTTATTGTTTGCCTATTCTTGCTGTTCTCATTTCTGTTATGTAGTACTGTTATGCCAGGATTTGTTATCACTTAGTTTCTGTTTTTCTTATAGTTTTTGTCTGTCTGTTCCAGTTTAGTTTTGTCATAGTGTTTACTTTCCTATTATTCTGTTTATCATCTTCTGGTTAGCTTTTCAGTCCTGTTTAAGTTTAGATTCCTGTTCATGTTTTCTTTGTATGATCTGTAGTTGTCTGTAATTCTCTTCACTGCTCACCTGTCTGTCTCATCCTGTCCTTGTCTGCTCCGTGTCTGCACTCATCTCAGTTCTCACGTGTTCACACCCAGCTTCATTGTTATCACAATCTTCTTCTGATCACGGCACTCTCTTTCTGCACCTGCACTTTCTCATCACTGTTGTCCACGCCCCATTCATCTGTCGTTTACTTCACCATTTGTCACCGCCTTTCTGCATCTCTTTTGCCGCTTAGTTTTCACCTGACCACACCCCCTTCCAGGCCCTTCCTCCACCACGTGCACCTCATTATCCTATCATTAACCTGTTCTTATTTATACTGCTTCAGTTCACTTCCTCCCTGCTTGTTTGTTGATTCATTCACTTACCAGCACTTTGCCTCGTCCTGTTTTTGCCAAGCCAAAATTCTGTTTGCTCATGTACTGACCCTGCTTGTTTTTGACCACATCCTCTGTCTTGTCCCTGCCTGGTACTTTTGCTCCGTGGACTGCCTTCCTGTTACTGAACCCAGGCCTGAATTAAACCATCATTTAATCATACGTCCTGTTGTGAGCCTGCATTTGTGTCCAGCCTCTGTCTGTGCCTCGCCTCCGCTCAGTCCTGTCAGAACAAACGAGCCAGACATGGATGAACCCGGTCGACAGGAACCAGGACGCCGACGCCATCAAAAGGATTTTTGATGACATTCAGTTTTTTTTGTGTGTGTTTCTGTGACCTACTCTCCGAAGGAGAAATTTGATTTCCTAGAGCAGGCATGGGAACTTTTGGAAGCTAATGTTTGGCTTTATGAACTCTTCCCTGATCTGCAGGACCTGGACGCAATTTTTTCTGGCGAAAGACTTCCCGACTGGATAAAACATCCTGAGGCCCACCTGTATTCTCAACACCTGCCCTCTGATAACGACGCTGAGTGGAGCGACTGTGATGAAGATGACGATGATGATTCTTCAGAGACAGAGCAGTTAGCACTCCAGGACACGGTTAATGTGTTATTTAAGATACAGGACTTATTTTTTGAATACCAGGACAAGCTGAGTCGACAGAACCGACATCACGTTCTGTCGGCCCTTGACCAGCTTTTACAAGCCGATTCAGACGTGGTCCAGTCTTTTCCAGAACTTATGAACATAAAGCAGGGCCAGGTTCCTCCGTGCATTGAGGATCCAATTGATTTTTTGTTTGAATCGGACATCACCGCCACCTGTTCAACCGAACCACAGTACATAACTATTTTGGACGCAGCCTGGTGCGCATCAGTGCAAAAACCAGCTGCACCATCCCAGCCGGAGAAACCGGGATCACAGCCATGCTCAGCACCCGTTCTGGCCCCTTCAAGGGCACCACCTAAGCCTGTGCCGCGTAAGAATACTCAGCTCAATAGAGCTCTGACTCTTTGTCAGCCTGGCTACAGTGCTGAAAAGAAACCTGGGGTTGTTCTTATTTTCTTCAATTAGTGATGAGTAGAAAGATGTCCTAGCTTTACGGAGGGCTTTTTTATAGAGCAACAGACTCTTTTTCCAGGCTAAGTGAAGATCTTCTAAATTAGTGAGACGCCATTTCCTCTCCAACTTACGGGTTATCTGCTTTAAGCTACGAGTTTGAGAGTTATACCATGGAGTCAGACACTTCTGATTTAAAGCTCTCTTTTTCAGAGGAGCTACAGCATCCAAAGTTGTCTTCAATGAGGATGTAAAACTATTGACGAGATACTCTATCTCCCTTACAGAGTTTAGGTAGCTACTCTGCACTGTGTTGTTATATGGCATTAGAGAACATAAAGAAGGAATCATATCCTTAAACCTAGTTACAGCGCTTTCTGAAAGACTTCTAGTGTAATGAAACTTATTCCCTACTGCTGGGTAGTCCATCAGAGTAAATGTAAATGTTATTAAAAAATGATCAGACAGAAGGGAGTTTTCAGGGAATACTGTTAAGTCTTCTATTTCCATACCATAAGTCAGAACAAGATCTAAGATATGATTAAAGTGGTGGGTGGACTCATTTACTTTTGAGCAAAGCCAATAGAGTCTAATAATAGATTAAATGCAGTGTTGAGGCTGTCATTCTCAGCATCTGTGTGGATGTTAAAATCGCCCACTATAATTATCTTATCTGAGCTAAGCACTAAGTCAGACAAAAGGTCTGAAAATTCACAGAGAAACTCACAGTAACGACCAGGTGGACGATAGATAATACAAATAAAACTGGTTTTTGGGACTTCCAATTTGGATGGACAAGACTAAGAGACAAGCTTTCAAATGAATTAAAGCTCTGTCTGGGTTTTTGATTAATTAATAAGCTGGAATGGAAGATTGCTGCTAATCCACCGCCCCGGCCCGTGCTTGTCCATACACTGGTGTTCCTGGCAATATGCCACTATGGACCCTAAATACACTCTCAAATCTGCATCTAAACTCTGTCCATGGTTCTCCTTCTTTCTGTGTTGTCCTGGTAATTTCAGTATAATTTATCTTTGGTCCTAACACACCTTTTGCACGTGTAATCATAGCTTCCACTCTTGTTTTCAAGACTGGATCATCATGTGGCAACGGTACGCCATCCTGGTCTGCAGGATTCCAGTCTCCGCGTATCTGACTCCATTTAGGGCCACATGCTTTCATCCACACCTGTTGGACTTCAGGTCCACTAAGGTGGTAAGAACTTCTAATGTTTTCTATATCCTGCATAAATCCCTCAATATCGACATGTGGCGATGGTATCATGTCGACTGCTGCTTTGATATCATCAGCATTCCATGTTCGATATACGAGCATGGTTGATCGATGTCCTGCTGTTCCTGCACGAGGATTTGGTACTTCTATCATAGGATAGGCACCTCCCTGGTCACTGTGTTCCACCATGGGAGGGGCTGTAGGCACTCTCGCTTGACTGCGTGTTTGTGGTTTTTCTGGTTTTTCTGGTTTTTCACTTTTTACCTTAGGTTTTACTGCCAAATCATACTGTCGTGGTGGTACATCGCCATCCTCTGGTAGAGGAGATAAAGGTGTTGTTGTCACCGACGATCCAGCCGGCGGTGGTTGTTGAGGCTGTTCTGGTTCTCTGTGCTGAATTATCACATCTTCTTCTGCCTTACCTACAGCTTTCTTTTTCCTTGCTTTCTCTAATCGTCGCTTCTCTGCTCCCTTCCGTCTGTTCTCTGCTTCCTCCTCCCAAAATGCCACTAAATCTGCCCCTACTTTCTGCATCTTTTTCTCATCACCTTTATGTTCCTGTTCTAACTCCTTCTTTAGCTTCTGTATACTGATCAGGTTCAGTCGTCCGTCAAAGTCATGTTTATTTATCCAGGTCTCCAATTTCTTTGTTGCTTTTGGATTTTTTGCTTCCATAAATTTCCAGTCGTCAGTTGATAAATTTTCCTTCTTTTTAGACGTCTTACCCCCCATTTTTATTATCCCTTGTTATAATTTGGACTTCAGACGGGGGCACACCTAGGGTGTTCTAAATCTGAAGTTTTCACACTTTCTTTGGACGTGACAATTAATTTGCCGTCGTGTGGTTGATTCCTTCACCTCCCCGTAGGAAGCGGAATCACTTGCCTCCGCATCCACACACACGGTTGTCACTAACGTTGTCCAAAGTATTACACTTTCACACAGTTATTTACACTTACACAAAACACTATTTACACATAGAAACACTTTTAATAATCGTACGCGTATTCTTAGGCCAGGGGAGCTCGCCCTCCCGTGAAATTTAACTAATGTCCTGCATTAGGGGACTCCGCCGTCCCTGCCAAATTTAACTGCTTTTTTACAGTGCACGTATTTCTACCCGGGATTTCCTTTACGTATTAAAACAGAGGAGTCCGTACCCTCCTTCCGGAATTTAACTACGGGCGTCCCTCGCAACCGTAGAGGAGTCCGCCCTCCTCGCGGATTTTAACTGCTTTGCATTAACAGACGATTCCACGCCATCGCTTACGGAGTTTAACTGTTTATGTGATCACTTTTATCCCCTACCGGTACGCGTATATAAACAGAGGAGTCCGCACCCTCCTTACAGAGTTTAACTGTGTTTCATTAACAGACGATTCTGTATCATCGCTTGCGGAATTTAACTGTTTATGTGATCTGATCACCACTCACTCAGTACTGCTTACAAAGAAATTTTACTCACTGACTCGACTTCCTGTCTGTCTTCTTCGGGAAAATCTCGTCAACCAGACGATGCCAACGGTGGTCGACAATTGCAGACACGATCAATCGATCGGACCTTGGCCAAGGATTTACGTCTGGACTTGGCGACCCCCGCCGGACACCTCCGGTATTGTTGAGATCCCGGACGTAGCCCCCAGTCAATGTTGGGTATTTTCTCCTCCAAACATTCTTAAAACCTTTGATAAGACAAACAGAGTCAAGAAACACCAGTGAGACAGAAAGTCAAATTAATCACGCGCGGAGTGCGGCCAGGCTGTACACCAAAGCTACACTAAAGTCTGGCCTGTGCTCCCGCTCTTTTTATTAGAGATGCCCTCATTACATCATAAAACTTGTCCTAAAGGGGGGGGGGGGGGGACAACGCGAGACAAGTTTCTTCCCGTAACATAAACACATACGTCAATAAGCGCAGCTGTAAGGAAAAACAGTTTCTTTCTTTTACTCTTATCGTCGGAGGTCAGCACATCTCGTTCGTCTGTTGCAGTTATCAGCTGTTGTGCATCTGCCTGGAGTGTCCTGGTCTTCACACTAAGCATCACAACAGTCAAAACAACCTTCAGGTCTATTACTCCCAGTTCATGACTGACCCCGTCATGCTTCACTCCCAGTCGTTAGCGGCTACAAAAACAAGTTGTATAATAATAATAAGTACATCCAGCTCTTCATTCCCAGTTCAGATTGACCCCAGCATGCTAAAACAAGGTTGAATAACACATACAGTCTCAGGGTTAGGTGCAAAACAGCACAATACCGCTTTCATAAGAAAGAAGACAAAAGGTACAAATGTTTAACAGTGATAACATATATATATATATAAAATCCTTAACACCGTCGTGGTGAAGAGAGAGTTGAGTAGGGGGGCAAAGCTCTCGATTTACCGATCGATCTACGTTCCGATCCTCACCTATGGTCATGAGATTTGGCTCATGACCGAAAGAACGAGATCGCGAGTACAAGCGGCCGAGATGAGTTTCCTCCGCAGGGTGGCTGGGCGCTCCCTTAGAGATAGGGTGAGGAGCTCGGTCACTCGGCAGGAGCTCGGAGTCAAGCCGCTGCTCCTCCACATCGAAAGGAGTCAGTCGAGGTGGCTCGGGCATCTTTTCCGGATGCCCCCTGGACGCCTCGCTGGAGAGGTGTTCCGGGCACGTCCCACTGGGAGGAGGCCCCGAGGGAGACCCAGGACACGCTGGAGGGACTACATCTCTCGGCTGGCTTGGGAACGCCTTGGGGTTCCCCCGGAGGAGCTGGAGGAGGTGTGTGTGGATCGGGAGGTCTGGGCAGCTTTGCTTGAGCTGCTGCCCCCGCGACCCGACTCCGGATAAAGCGGAAGAAAATGGATGGAGGGATGGATGGTATGGAAGGAATGAACAGGAGTGTCATCACATAAATTATACAAATCCACTCTATCCTCAACATAGAAACAAAACAATGCTCTCAACTGACTTTGTAATCACTGTCATATTAATGGTACAAAAACATAATTAAGTAGGTTACCCCCTCCGCCGATATGTCAATTAATAGTGACCCTGAATCACTGTTAAGGCTCAATGTTAAATATGGACCTGGATTTGGATGTGGAAATGGATACAGACAGAGGTGTCAGCCTGTATTTTTGATTTGTGCCATTTTCTGAAAACTTACTGAACAAACAAAATGGAGTGCTACCACCAGAAAACATTGAGCCAGTACAGCCAAAGTTCATGCTAGATACAACTGTTAGCAGAAGTACAAAATGAAGCCTGTTAACAATGGCTCTTGGCGTGATTGTCTCAGGTAAAGAGTAGCGATCATATTGTGAGGAGACCATCACCTGTGACATTCTGGACATGTGGTATGTTTCACTATGATCAAGAATGCAAGTTCCCAGCAGATAAATCCAAGGTGAAGCCCAGATTCTCCTGCCAACACCAGATAGATGGTGAGTGTTAAGAGGTGGGCATGGACCACTTTTCTGCCTGGATGGTTTCCATCCCAGACCTGGGTGGATGCAGCAGAGCACAGCACCAGTGTTTTTTCCAGACTTAGTGAAGCATTTAATGGCTGCACAGACCACCTCCATCTACACTGCTGACTACTGTCATGCCCGGCCCAGTTCCAGGCTTCAGTCCTTATTTTCCCTCTTTATTTGGTTCTGCTCCTTCTGCCCCAGCCTTGTTTTATTAATTGTTACTTTCATCATGTGTTTATTCTATGTTCTATTCTTGCTTTGTTACTTTCTTTCTTGTTACTCTTAGACTTTGGTCATGTTTCAGTTCCGTTCTTGTTTTGTTCTATCAGTCTGTATTTTCATGGTTTATCATTTAGTTATTGTTTGCCTATTCTTGCTGTTCTCATTTCTGTTATGTAGTACTGTTATGCCAGGATTTGTTATCACTTAGTTTCTGTTTTTCTTATAGTTTTTGTCTGTCTGTTCCAGTTTAGTTTTGTCATAGTGTTTACTTTCCTATTATTCTGTTTATCATCTTCTGGTTAGCTTTTCAGTCCTGTTTAAGTTTAGATTCCTGTTCATGTTTTCTTTGTATGATCTGTAGTTGTCTGTAATTCTCTTCACTGCTCACCTGTCTGTCTCATCCTGTCCTTGTCTGCTCCGTGTCTGCACTCATCTCAGTTCTCACGTGTTCACACCCAGCTTCATTGTTATCACAATCTTCTTCTGATCACGGCACTCTCTTTCTGCACCTGCACTTTCTCATCACTGTTGTCCACGCCCCATTCATCTGTCGTTTACTTCACCATTTGTCACCGCCTTTCTGCATCTCTTTTGCCGCTTAGTTTTCACCTGACCACACCCCCTTCCAGGCCCTTCCTCCACCACGTGCACCTCATTATCCTATCATTAACCTGTTCTTATTTATACTGCTTCAGTTCACTTCCTCCCTGCTTGTTTGTTGATTCATTCACTTACCAGCACTTTGCCTCGTCCTGTTTTTGCCAAGCCAAAATTCTGTTTGCTCATGTACTGACCCTGCTTGTTTTTGACCACATCCTCTGTCTTGTCCCTGCCTGGTACTTTTGCTCCGTGGACTGCCTTCCTGTTACTGAACCCAGGCCTGAATTAAACCATCATTTAATCATACGTCCTGTTGTGAGCCTGCATTTGTGTCCAGCCTCTGTCTGTGCCTCGCCTCCGCTCAGTCCTGTCAGAACAAACGAGCCAGACATGGATGAACCCGGTCGACAGGAACCAGGACGCCGACGCCATCAAAAGGATTTTTGATGACATTCAGTTTTTTTTGTGTGTGTTTCTGTGACCTACTCTCCGAAGGAGAAATTTGATTTCCTAGAGCAGGCATGGGAACTTTTGGAAGCTAATGTTTGGCTTTATGAACTCTTCCCTGATCTGCAGGACCTGGACGCAATTTTTTCTGGCGAAAGACTTCCCGACTGGATAAAACATCCTGAGGCCCACCTGTATTCTCAACACCTGCCCTCTGATAACGACGCTGAGTGGAGCGACTGTGATGAAGATGACGATGATGATTCTTCAGAGACAGAGCAGTTAGCACTCCAGGACACGGTTAATGTGTTATTTAAGATACAGGACTTATTTTTTGAATACCAGGACAAGCTGAGTCGACAGAACCGACATCACGTTCTGTCGGCCCTTGACCAGCTTTTACAAGCCGATTCAGACGTGGTCCAGTCTTTTCCAGAACTTATGAACATAAAGCAGGGCCAGGTTCCTCCGTGCATTGAGGATCCAATTGATTTTTTGTTTGAATCGGACATCACCGCCACCTGTTCAACCGAACCACAGTACATAACTATTTTGGACGCAGCCTGGTGCGCATCAGTGCAAAAACCAGCTGCACCATCCCAGCCGGAGAAACCGGGATCACAGCCATGCTCAGCACCCGTTCTGGCCCCTTCAAGGGCACCACCTAAGCCTGTGCCGCGTAAGACTCATGGATTCCACACGCCCGCCATGGGCCGAAGCGGAGCCGGTCTCCACCGTTTTGACGGCATCAGCGCGTTGGCACCAGGAAGCCCCAACCACGCTCACGTCTTGGATTTCCCCATGCTCGTCTTCTCTGCATCTCCCTGAAATGACAACAGCTGTTCCAAGCCTACCACCTGTACCAGCCCTTCAAAAGTTACATGCACCTGTGCCACGAAAGACAGCGGCACCTGCTGCTGAACCAGTCTCCGCATGCACCGTGCCAGCGGCACCTGCAGCTGAACCAGTCCCCGCGCGCACCGCGCCAGCGGCAGCTGCGGCTGAACCAGTCTCCCTGCACACCGCACCAGCGGCACCTGCAGCTGAACCAGTCTCCACGCGCACCACGCCAGCAGCACCTGCGGCTGAACCAGCCACGGTGCCAGCAGCACCTGCGGCTCAACCAGCCTACGCGCGCACCGCGCCAGTGGCACCCACGACTGGTCCAGTCTCTGAACACACTGCGTCTGTGGCACTAGCCGCCGGACCAGCCTCAACGCATGTTGCTTTAGCATCACCAGCGGCACTTGGGGAATTAACCTCAGCGCACACCACGCCCAGTCTCGACGCCTGACGGTGCATCGATCGTACGCACACTGTCTGAACCTTCCTCTCCTGAGCCTCCTCGTCCTGCTCCAGCTTTAGTGTCGGCCCAAAAGATGACGCCCAAGGACACAAACCGAGGGACGGTTAGTGACTTTTCATTTGAACTCTGTTTTTTACGGGTTTATTTTGTGCTTTCTTTATGTGCCTCATTGTATAGTCTGTTCAATGCCCCGCACCCATGCCTGGGGTGGGCCATGAATGACTATGACACACAATTATTGAAGGTCCTGACTTTGACGCTCAATAAAATAATTTTGTTCTTTGGGATCTTTCCAGGGTTTGGTTGTGGGTTTCTGGAAGTTAATTCCACCCAACGTCTGTGAAAGATCTCTCTCTGGTCCCTGATTACATCTGTTAATCCCGATTACCCACAGAGTCTGGTTAACCGTTTTTCGCAATACATTCGGCACTCTGAGAAAGCACAGGTTTTTCTGGTTGGTTCTTTTGTTGGTCTGCGTTTGGTTCTTGTTTTTTGTCTGCATTATAGCTCATTTATGTGGGTTCTTTGCTTTTTATGGTTTTTGTTCAAATACATTTATTCTGCATATGAGTGTTCTTTTCGGTCTCTCTTTAGTTATTTTCTTAGGGTGTTATGCGTACACGTGGATATCATGTGTTATGCAGTCTTACGTTGGTTTTATTTGGTCAGTACCTGGGATGTGGAAGCACTTTGTTTTTCTTTTTATGGGCTGTTCAGCTTAGTTCTTCTCCTTTTTGCCCAGTGGCTTCTCCATTCTGTGGGACTCCTCCTGAGGAGGTTGGTTTCTTCACAACACTGTTTTTGGGTAAGTCGTCCCAAATCTGGCCCAGATTGTCCCTCTGGCGCTGCCCTGGGGGTCGGTTTGTCCCATAGCCGAGTCTCTGATTGTGTCCTTGCATGATGTTACTTCCCAGGTCTGCCCTCCTGACCCAGTAGTTGATCACGACTCAGTAGTATGTCACGTGCCCAGGCCCTGTGTTACGCCGCATGGTCGCCCTCCTGAGCCACCTGTAGGTCTATTTCCTACCATGGCTATGCACTAGTTTGGATCCCACGGCCGCCTGCCAGGGTTTTGCTGTTCGAGTTTTCCCCTGCCTGTTTTTCTAGGGTCTGTTGTCAGTCATTCTTGGGGCGTCCTGTTTTTTAGGCCCTGTTATGGCTCTCATGCCTCTGTTTGCCCAATGTCCTGGGACACCGGCTGCCCGCCCAGTGTCTGATCGTTTTTGGGTGGGTGCCCCAGGGCTTGGGGGAGGAGTCCTGTCATGCCCGGCCCAGTTCCAGGCTTCAGTCCTTATTTTCCCTCTTTATTTGGTTCTGCTCCTTCTGCCCCAGCCTTGTTTTATTAATTGTTACTTTCATCATGTGTTTATTCTATGTTCTATTCTTGCTTTGTTACTTTCTTTCTTTGTTACTCTTAGACTTTGGCCATGTTTCAGTTCCGTTCATGTTTTGTTCTATCAGTCTGTATTTTCATGGTTTATCATTTAGTTATTGTTTGCCTATTCTTGCTGTTCTCATTTCTGTTATGTAGTACTGTTATGCCAGGATTTGTTATCACTTAGTTTCTGTTTTTCTCATAGTTTTTGTCTGTCTGTTCCAGTTTAGTTTTGTCATAGTGTTTAATTTCCTATTATTCTGTTTATCATCTTCTGGTTAGCTTTTCAGTCCTGTTCAAGTTTAGATTCCTGTTTATGTTTTCTTTGTATGATCTTTAGTTGTCTTGTCTGTAATTGTCTTCACTGCTCACCTGTCTGTCTCATCCTGTCCTCGTCTGCTCTGTGTCCACACTCATCTCAGTCTCACGTGTTCACACCCAGCTTCATTGTTATCACAGTCTTCTTCTGATCACGGAACTCTCTTTCTGCACTTGCACTTTCTCATCACTGTTGTCTACGCCCCATCCGTCTGTCGTTTACTTGACCATTTGTCACCGCCTTTCTGCATCTCTTTTGCCGCTTAGTTTTCACCTGACCACGCCCTCTTCCAGGCCCTTCCTCCACCACGTGCACCTCATTATCCTATCATTAACCTGTTCTTATTTAAACTGCTTCAGTTCACTTCTTCCCTGCTCATTTGTTGATTCATTCACTTACCAGCACTCTGTCTCGTTCTGTTTTTGCCAAGCCGTGTTTTAGACTCTGCTCTGTGTACCGGATCCTGCTTTTTGCCTCAGCCCTAATAACTCTGTTTGCTCGTGTACTGACCCTGCTTGTTTTTGACCACATCCTCTGTCTTGTCCCTGCCTGGTACTTTTGCTCCACGGACTGCCTTCCTGTTACTGAACCCAGGACTGAATAAAACCATCATTTAATCATACGTCCTGTTGTGAGCCTGCATTTGTGTCCAGCCTCTGTCTGTGCCTCGCCTCCGCTCAGTCCTGTCAACTACACTTTTGTCAAACATCATTATGGCATCTTCAACTGTCAGTTTGGTGTCTAAAACCTTCACGACGGCCTGCAGTGCCATCTAGTGGATATTTTTAATTAACATCCACGCTCACATAAAGGATGCCTGGAACAGTCTGGGTAGCGACAGTTACACCATTTGAAATGCACAGATTTAAGTACGTATAAATAAGCAAGAATGAGGCTTTCGAAGACAGTTATAGTCTATGTGTTTACCACAGATGCCCCTAAACAATGGAAGCATGCACTTTAATGAATCCTATTCTGTTCATTATATGCAAATAATCATCAGCAATTACTTGTGATCACTGAGCCAATGGACGAAGACGAGGCATTGTTTCATCCTCCCTCATCAGATGATGATATAAGGTGAACGTGAGCTTCTCTTGGCTCAGTGGGCATGGCCAACGCTGTACATGCCGTTTGAATCAGCAGTTTACTTAATGTAATGAGGTCAAGTTGAAGTGCAGCTAAATAGAGATTAAAAACTCACCAAGCTGTGTTTAATGATTCATATAAATGTACCCCTGAATGGTTTACAAGACTTCTGTGTTCTGCAGATTGAGATTTTACTCTACTGTCCAGTGGATGTGTGTGTGTGTGTGTGTGTGTGTGTGTGTGTGTGTGTGTGTGTGTGTGTGTGTGTGTGTGTGTGTGTGTGTGTGTGTGTGTGTGTGTGTGTGTGTGTGGTTAGAGAATCAAGTGAGGTGATGCGGCAATGCCACCGCGTAGGTCATAAAGGAAGCCTTTGATGCTAATTTTTATAAGTCCAGCTCTCTCGCTGCTTCAAAATTCTGTAGCATCCACTCATCTCCTTGCGTGGTTTCACTAGCGTTAATTTTTGGATTTTATGGTATTTTTATGAATGCGTGCAGAGTCATGCGTATGAGTTTTTAAATAGAGTAGTGCCAGCGCACAGTGCCAATACTGTACTCTGCGTGTGTGTATATGTTGCACGTGTGTGCATGTTATCAAGGCTTGCAGAAAAGGCTCCTTCCTCCAGGGCATCACTTTATCTCACACCTGTTCTATCTCGTTCACAGTTCTCTCTTTATTCAGCATCCTAATCTGCAGAGATGGTGCAACGCACAAATATTTGTCTGAGTTCTGCAGGGCACAGCTCTGATTGGTGCCTTTGATAGAGCCAGATAAGACTGATTGCCCTAAGTGTTGGAGTATAGTCAGATGACACAAACTAGGCCAATCATCAACCTTCACTTTTATCCTAATGATGAGCGAACTGAGTGTAAAATCATATGAAGGGAATCTGGTTGAAGATCCTTGTTTCTGAGTACATTGAATAATAATGTAAGTGTTGGTGTGATTTGCATCCACAGATATTAATTGTTGCTATTTCTAGATTCCTATCACAGTCTAATCTAATGATTTGCTATTAAGTAGGTCAGTGTGCAGAAGACAATCTTTGTTTCCCAGTTTTGGGATTTCAGATCAATTACAGATGATGTAAAAAAAAGTTTAATCCTTTTTCTCCCATATTCATGGGCAATACTTTTCCCAGATTACCCTGTGACAATGTAACAAGATATAAAACAAGGAGACTGCTGGCAATCAAAGCACATACTCATCTACATCCATTCAAATTTGCACCAAAAAATAACTGAATTAACCAAATGTGAACGGTTATTAGGAAGACAAGTGATTAAAAAGAGATTGCAGTGGCAGCCAGGATGAGCATGAGCATTGCATAATGTCCATTCAGCATTCCTGAGTTATACGTAGTTGTTGGAATATTTATGTGTAATAGAGCCCTAATGAAAATATTTGTAAATGTCATCCTATTTATATGCACACATTCTCAAGATAAATTCTCGATGGTAAGTAGATTAATGGCTATTTGATAAAAAAAAAAATATATATATATCAATTTATGAATTTAGCTGTAAAACAAAAAGAGTAATGGGGTCAGAGAGAGAGGAGAGACAGAACGTTTCTGAAATCACAGAATTATTGGTTTCTTATTGATTAACAGCCATTACATTCTAATAACAGTCACAAATCCACACAAGACAGACCCGCGCCACAAGGGCGTTTGGGGGTGACGCCCCCTCTCGTCATCAACCCCGCCCCCTCGGATGTGAGAGTTATCAAAAATAAAAAAGAAAAAGAAATACTGGAAAATATAGCAAAATATTAGTTATTCAATAATATCACGTATTAACAAATAAACCAAATTAATTAACTAAAGTAATTAATTTTAAAACAAATGGATATGGCGTGTTGTGTTCAAGCGATTTGATAGGTTGAGGGTTGTGCTTGTCAGTGCGGCAGAGGGCAAGGATCCTGAGTCCAGCGATTATGGCAAGGTGGATGAATTAAAGCATGCTCGATTTATTCAAGCAGTGTCAGAGCTGGAGTTTCTGGGATTCGTCAAGTCCACCAAGCAAAAGGCAGATCATGCAGCACGACTCACTTGGGGAGGGTGTTAATGCTGCGTTTACACATAACGACAAGTCACAAATGTCATTTTTCTGTCATTCGTGACACATTCCTGACATTCTTAATGTGACTTAACCCATCTGAATAGGTTGTCTTATAGTGCGTGTGGTGCGTGATATTCTTGATATTTGTGGAGGCACGTTTTTGCCTGTGAAAAAATCTTTCACAAATGTCACACACCACCTCATTTTGTCTCACGGTGTGGAGGTCGCAATTGAGCGTGTTGATCCGTCTCGATGAGTATTGATCCTTAATAGAACGTGACAACATTCGCAGTGGTTCCTGTGATGGTTCTTGGAGCCCAAACTGTCACGCGTTATTACGAAGCGACACAGAAACTGTCTATGGCAAGCCAACAGTGCCACAATTACGCAACTTTCAGTTGCATTTCACCAAAAAAAATGCCGTAAAAAATGCCGTTTTATCAGTTATTACGGCGCTTTTTACGCCGTAATTAAAGACAACGCCACTAAATGCGCCGTAATGTGTCAAACAATACGCCGTTTTTTACGCCGCAATGGAGCCCTTAAAAAACGCCGTTCAGATGCACACATCTGTGTGCATCTGTGTGTGTGTGTGTGTGTGTGGAGACAATTCATCTCGTTCACAACGTGACAGAACTTAACGATGTGCTGTTACACGCAATAGCGCGCAACAACACAATTCTCAGGTGTCAGGTGTCCTCAGGAACTGCTGCAACCTGTTACCACACATTACGATTACGTGTTGGTGGAGAATTATCAGGAACCATTACGCACGGTCAAGAATAGTGTTCCATCCCTTACAAAAAAAATCTATAGGTTCTCAAATATATTATACACTAAAACAAAAATATAAACGCAACACTTTTGGTTTTGCTCCCATTTGTATGAGATGAACTCAAGAGCTAAAACTTTTTCCACATACACAATACCATTTCCCTCAAATATTGTCCACAAACCATCTAATCTGTGATAGTGAGCACTTCTCCTTTGCTGAGATAATCCATCCCACCTCACAGTGTGGCCATATCAAGATGCTGATTAGACACCATGATTAGTGCACAGGTGTGCCTTAGACTGTCAACAATAAAAGCCACTCTGAAAGGTGCAGTTTTGTTTATTGGGGGGGGATACCATCAGTACTGGTGTGACCACCATTTGCCTCATGCAGTGCACACATCTCCTTCGCATAGAGTTGATCAAGTTGTCAATTGTGCCTGTGGAATGTTGGTCCACTCCTCTTCAATGGCTGTGCGAAGTTGTTGGATATGGCAGGAACTGTACATGCTGTCGTATACGCCGTCAGAGCATCCACAACATGCTCAATGGGTGACATGTCCGGTGAGATGCCGGCCATGCAAGAACTGGGACATTTTCAGCTTCCAAGAATTGTGTACAGATCCTTGCAACATGGGGCCGTGCATTATCCTGCTGCAACATGAGGTAATGTTCTTGGATGTATGGCACAACAATGGGCCTCAGGATCTCGTCACGGTATCTCTGTGCATTCAAAATGCCATCAATAAAATGCACCTGTGTTCTTCATCCATAACAGACGCCTGCCCATACCATAACCCCACCACCACCATGGGCCACTCGATCCACAACATTGACATCAGAAAACCGCTCACCCACACGACGCCACACACGCTGTCTGCCATCTGCCCTGGACAGTGTGAACCGGGATTCATCCGTGGAGAACACCTCTCCAACGTGCCAAACGCCAGCAAATGTGAGCATTTGCCCACTCAAGTCAGTTACAACGACGAACTGGAGTCAGGTCGAGACCCCGATGAGGACGAGGAGCATGCAGATGAGCTTCCCTGAGATGTTTCTGACAGTTTGTGCAGAAATTCTTTGGTTATGCAAACCGATTGTTTCAGCAGCTGTCCGAGTGGCTGGTCTCAGACGATCTTGGAGGTGAACATGCTGGATGTGGAGGTCCTGGGCTGGTGTGGTTACATGTGGTCTGCGGTTGTGAGGCTGGTTGGATGTACTGCCAAATTCTCTGAAACGCCTTTGGAGACGGCTTATGGTAGAGAATGAACATTCAATACACAAGCAACAGCTCTGGTTGACATTCCTGCTGTCAGCATGCCAATTGCACGCTCCCTCAAATCTTGCGACATCTGTGGCATTGTGCTGTGTGATAAAACTGCACCTTTCAGAGTGGCCTTTCATTGTGGGCAGTCTAAGGCACACCTGTGCACTAATCATGGTGTCTAATCAGCATCTTGATATGGCACACCTGTGAGGTGGGATGGATTATCTCAGCAAAGGAGAAGTGCTCACTATCACAGATTTAGACTGGTTTGTCAACAATATTTGAGGGAAATGGTGATATTGTGTATGTGGAAAAAGTTTTAGATCTTTGAGTTCATCTCATACAAAATGGGAGCAAAACCAAAAGTGTTGCATTTATATTTTTGTTGAGTGTATTAATGTGGACCCTGAGAAGCTTGCAGTCCTGCTTTAACTTTTGTTTTTTTCTCTCAGCAATTTTTTGAGGTTTGTTCGGAGGTTGTTAATCATGCTAAAATTTTTCCTTTATGCTGTTTAACAATGTGTTTAATTCTACGTCTGTTGACGTAGATTTTCATTCCCCCTCAAGGATTTGAATCCTTGTTGAAACTCCCCACGAGGTCATCTGTTGTCTTTTCACGTCATTGCCTTTCACAAATGCTGCTTTTGTCACAGTTTGAGTTTTGCTTGGTGTTCTGGGTTGTTTGGTCTTTCGTGCTGTTAGTTATTTTTGCGTTTCATTGGGTTTGGTTGGCTTTTTCTCTTGCTGGGTGTTTCTCGCTCTCTTTCTCTGGCCACGCCTTGTTCTGGTGCTTTCCATGCACACCTGTCCTTGATTTGCTGATTACCACCTGCAGTTATTTTAGCTCACTGGGTGTGTTTGTCTCTCGCCAGTTTGTCGTGCCTTGTGCCTTCAATCCAGCTCTGTTCTTGCGTTCCATAGTTCTGCCTGCCTCTTTGTGTGTACCTGACCTCCAGCCTGTTGCTTTGACCACGCCTGTTTGCCTGATGTTTTTTGTACTGCTGCTTTTCCTGGACTGCCTACTTGTGTACCGACCTCCGCTGTCTTCTACAGTAAAACCATCTAAAACCAGAGCTGTTCGCTTGAGTCGTGCATTTGTGTCCTGCAGTTCCAGACCATTCAGCCTGATAGCTTGTGCTGTCATTGCCCACACTCTCACAAGCGCCACTAGCTTAGTTGATGGCAAGCTAAAAGTGGACACTCTCGTTTTGGCCGAACTTCTAAGTTTTTGTATTTTCTGTGTTAGTACGCACCAGCGGCCGATGTGCTTGATGACTTCCTGTGCAAAAAGTAGTTCCCAACTAACTGTGATATACTGCTGTGAACTTGTGTATCTCGTGTGTTTTTACGCCTAATTGATCGTAAGTCAATACTCACACTCATCCAGCAGCATGTTCTCATGTCAGCAAATTCAGCGGCATTTTGCAAACAATTGGAAACTGGGTCAGGCAAAAGTAGTCACACTATCCCACAATTCCAAAGTAGCAGAGATGTCGCTCCAGTGAGAGCAGCACTTTGAACAGGGTGGCCGTTGCCTTCCTCTGTGTGCATTCGACCAATCAGCACTGAGCAATTCAGGGCCAGCCAAAAGTATCTAGCTTGCAGAAGGGACTTTCCTATTCCCGAATAAAGGTTCTGCAAACTCAGTTTTCAGCACGGCCCACAACTTCCTGTGGTGGAAACTGGCCTCATGTTGTTGGTGTGGCTCTGCCAAAGAGTTACTACCTTAGACCGCGACGCATCTCTGTCGCAGAAAAAAGTACACACATTCAGTCATCAACAAAAAGAAGACGAAGACAAGTTGCAACAAAGAAGCACTTGACAAACAGTTTTTGGGAAATCAGACATGAACTGTGGTGGAACTCCATTTCCATAGTGACCAGTTTTAGGTCTGCTCCACACAAGTTAGAGACCCAGTTTCTTTAATGGAGTGTTTGTTATGCCCCATTTACACCGGACTGAGACCTACAAGATCATGACATTTTGTCAACTCACCCAACTTGTGGCTGGTCTCCGTTGTGATCTGTCCGTGATCATTGATGCAACCCCATGCAGAGTTAATTGAGAGTCTATTACGACCCATAGGATTACATTGAGTGTGAGTTGAGATGTGAGAGTTCATCAAGACCGATTATGAGACCCATGGATAACTGGTCCCACAACTTGTGCGTGTGTTTTAAACATTTCAATACACTTGCACACCTGTTGGACGGATGGCGACCAGAGAGATCTTTTTTCCGACCATGGAGACCCCATTGTGACCAGCCTGCAACCCCAGTGGGAGTCATTGAGAGTGATGACGAGCAGAGGCCATTTTTTGATCCCAACTCGGTGTAAATCATTGTGAAAATCTAATTTTTTTTTACAGTGTTTTTGTGGACTTTGATGGTGAATATGTCAAAATTGTTAAAATATGTGTTTTGCAAAAATGGAGTGGCATGACTATTGTTGCTTATTAGGTGGACAGATTTTCCAAAGATAATATTTTGAGAAGGAAAGTGAGAGGGTCATTTTTAAGGAGTCCCTCTGGGACAGAGCAGAAGTGAAGCCGACCACAGCGTGAGAATGCTCTTCAAAAAACGTATCTACCACAGATTTATGCTTTCCCTTTGGGAACTCTAACAAATCGTGTTTCCTCTCCTGAAGTGGAATCTGCCATGTTTGTGGTTTGTGCCATGGTATGGTGTGGCGTTGCGCTAAGCTAAGCTTTACATTTGGAAGTCTGACAGATGAACCTGCTTCTGTGATCACGAGTCAGACAATAAGACTATGAGTGATCGCTTTTAACAGGAGAACTGTGAGGAGGATCAACTTCCAAACATTTTGTGTTACTGGCTAAGCTGAGCTAAACCGATGGCTAAGCTAAGGGAAGCTACAGAGAGATGTCCAAAGAAGGCTGTAGAGTAATGCTGTTTTCCTGTGGAGAGAACACAGCACCACACAGTGGCGTTCTACAGGGTTCTGTGGTGTGAACACAACAGGAGTGAAATGAGACGCCACTTTCAGTATGTAATCATTATTACCAGTCCTATTGAGACGCAAAGGTTGTTTTGATTGTTTACAAAGAGGCGGAGATGGACATATGTTTCTCACAAAATACAAGAATTTGATTTGAAAATAATTACATATTACATTCGGAGACATAAAACAACCCAGACTGACTGTGTGTCCTGGAGAAAATCATGAAGTGGACTGTAGCTCAACACACGTGGAGTGACCTTCAGGCAGCACCTGAGGCTAAAAACTGCTCTGAATCTGTGTGCATTTTTCAGATGCTGCATGGCTAATTTTATTTTTATTAACTACATCAGGACTCATGCAAGTTAAAGAGATTCATAATCTAATATTTAATTTTTTTAAAGGTAGTATTGATTGGAGTGTGATATGTCCTTTAAAGCAGTGATTCATGAAAATTCAGTGAGGTATATCTTTGATTATACATTCCAAATCTAAGGTGGAACTCTACTAGTGTACACTAAGGTACACCTAAATATCTTAAAAGAGAGAGAGAGACAGGAGAAAAAAAAAGGAGAGCAGAGCCACTTAGGTGCCTGGTCTTGAGAACCAGGGATAGTAGGTCATGATTTAGTCAATTACATGTGGTGAAAGCCTCGGCCATACTGAATTCTTTCACAAAATGATAGCAAGACTAAAACAATTATGGTGACATAGATGAAGCCTTGGAGATGCATAACATGGCACCAAATTTCATCTCGAAAATACAGTTTGAAAGGCCATGATAATTCATTCCTAGGCTGTGGTAATTCATTCCTAGGCAGAGTCTGGCACTGAGTGGACCCATTTCAGTGGAGCTGTTGAAGGAATAATGCCGGGCGGCAACAAACTCCATACAAACAACACAAATAATAGACAAGATAATAATCAGCTCATTGATTTATCTATTTTATTAAGTCTAAAAATGTACTGCTATACTGCTACATTTAATATGAGCACTTACACAATACTTTTACATACATTGCTGGCTTTGTTATGCAGAGTTTTTATGAGAAGTTCAACTTTGCAAAACAAAGTGAAATTAAAGCTTCTTTTTTTCTGTGTGATGCAGGCATTGGGTCAACTGACAGCTTTAACCTTTTCAAAACAAAAACATTATATCCTAAATGTCAGGGAGCATGTAACGTATAGTGGGTTTTGGGATCTCACACACAACTGGTTGGCTACCTTTCAAAGATAGAGTAAATATCTTACTTACACAAAAAAAACATAATCCTGTCTGGGGCTGAAGAGCTCTGATTAATTTTGTTGCTTTGTGAATTCATTCTAGACATGAGGACTGCTAGTGACCCGCTGGACTGTTGAGAGGGGCATCCAAAAGCACAATGCCTCCCATCTCACACTTGCTTTCTCCTATCCACAACATCTGTCATAGGTTATCTGATTGTGGATAATGACTTTCAGATGGGCCTTTTGCACAAAAATGATCACCACATAGACAAGGTCGAATAAGTGCTAATGCAAACATTTCTGTCACATATGACAGCTGGGGGGAGGAATAAATAATCAGCCACCACACAAATGTTTTTCTTAGCTTATACATACATGTATATAGACTGTATATGTAGTGGACAAGCCCTCTGTTACATCACCCACAGGTTTTCTAAAGAGTGTTGCATCCACATCTATCACTGATACTTTTACATTTTAAATGAGGAATTTTACCAATGCATATTTATGCTGTTTTATTATTACACTATTTAAGATAATTAACACAAACACTGTTTTCCTTTAACAACTTGAATGCTGTTTGAAATTTCAGTGTAACCATGGTGCTGGTTGCAAACGTGTGCTCAAGTGATGTAATTAGTGTGCCAAGTCAATCTATGAAGAGGGTGCACTCAGAAGTGGACGTTTTCTGGCAAACACATGAATTTACATGCAGCACTATTTAAAGTAAGTTAAAAACCGTGTGTCTGAAATGTGCTATGTTGATCTCTGTGATGTTTTCTCGGTGCACTCTGAAACAGAGGCATTAAATCAGATTTATGTTATTGTCAAGGTTGGCGTGTGTGATGAGTTTTTAATCAACCATTTTTATATGACAGCATGAGTTGTTAAAGGTGATAGAGAGAGGTTGAATGGGGCATTAATCCTTGTTCTGTGATGTGATATGTAGCCCAAAAAAATTGGTTGGGTCTGTAATAGCTCAGAAC
This sequence comes from Thalassophryne amazonica, assembly GCF_902500255.1. Lineage (NCBI taxonomy): Eukaryota > Metazoa > Chordata > Actinopteri > Batrachoidiformes > Batrachoididae > Thalassophryne > Thalassophryne amazonica. Next base: position 83,063,267 of record NC_047110.1, read on the forward strand.
CTTCCTAAAAGGCTCTCTGAACAGCTATGTTACTATGCTGGGTTTAGAATGCTTCGTTTGCCTTTAATGGCATTGTTTTGGAGCTTATTTGGCAACCTCATTATGAAATGCAAGCAGGTGGCGCTGATCGGTTTGCCGTTGTTTGATTGGCTGCCCTTGCTCTCACTGAAAAGAAAGCATTATTTATTTATTTTCATTGCTTTTATATTTCTGTTGTGTTTCTATTCAGGTTTTTTTTTTTTGCCTCTTTCTCTAAAATTGTATATATAATCATTAGATTATTAATTATAACAAAAATAAATTTAAGAAATATTACAATTTGAAAACAAATGCACCCGAACGTGATGACAGTTGCAATGCTAACTTTTAACATTGAAAATGCCATAGACATGCTAATGCATTAGCATCGCTCCTGTTTTAAGTTATAAAATACATCTATCAACTGTTTCAGAAGAACATAACAGGTCGGTTTAACATAGAAAAGGTAAATAATACTCACTAATACTCACAGACGTATGCTCTTTAGGGTTTTAGCAGGAGAAAATTAAGCAAAAGAAGAAAGAGCAATCGAAGCATTGCTTCAATCTGCGAAGCACTGCTTCAATTGGTTCAAGTTCAAAGCAAAGCCGCGCTGCAGAAAAGTTGTTTACGGACCCGCTGCAGGGTCTGTAATCAATACAGAATCATTTTCCTGACAAACACCCCCCACCCACTCTGAAGGACCGATAACATAATCGTTAAGCACAAAGCTTACTGATGTCGGTGGATCGAGTCATTTCTTAACGATACCTAAAAGGAACCGGTTCTCGATACACATCCCTAGCTGCTAAGGGGTTAGCTCATTCCCTTTAGAGGAACAAACCAGAGCTAACGTGCCATTCTAACGTGCAATTCTTACAACAGGAATATGGCGCAACACAAATTTAAAACAAAAGAAAATGTGATACTTACAGGCTGTACTGATTGCTGGGGTTGATTTTGTCGCAGAGTCGGAACTGACCCTCTACTGAGTATTAAATGCCGACTGAAGCCAGCTCGAAATCGTGCAAGGTTTGTGGAAACAGTCTTCCGTGAAATGCACAGAGCAAGAAATAGTCAGCGGTTGTATGTACTGGGGATGCAGTTAAAAATGAATCAAGCCAGTGATCGCGTACACTGCTTTCCGTGGGAAGATCGTAGTCCGCTAAAAAGCCTGGGAAAGCACACCTGTAGCTTGCCATTGCTTCTCTTTGAGTGTTACGAATGGGTGGGCACAACCTTATGAAATTAATTTCGAAGGGGCGTGTGTGAAAGGGGGTGGGGTGTGTGTGTGGGGGCTGTTGGTGAAAAAGTGACGTAAGTTTTCTCTCAAAACGGATTGGCCTGTTTTCTAGGGGCAATTCAAAAAGGAGAAATACTTGAAACAGAGGTTCTGAAACTTGCTGGCACTTCGTGTGTATTCCCCACAGCGGAGACTCTGAACTAACACCAAAAACATGAAAAAGATGATTTGATTCTCTATCCCCTTTAAGTATTACACCTGAAACACACTGCAATGTCATGTGTAGCAGTTGTGTATGTTTACACTGTGATGTGTTTCAGATGTGTTTGTGTGTATCGCGCTCAGTCTTTTCACATCATTTGTTCTTTGATAATGGCTTTTATTCCACATGCTGTATTTTCTCTGACCTTGTTTTTTTCATTTATTTATTCTTTTTTTTGGCGGGGTGAGTTTTACAGGGCACATTCATTTGAGCTGTGTGTGTGTGTGTGTGTTCATTTTATACTGGCTCATTTAACTGATATGGCTGTCATCAACAACATCTCCCTGAACACACATCTTGGGTCAAATATTTTATTATATAACCTAAAACCATATGAATGCATAAACATCACCATCACTGTGCCTTTTTTCAATCACTGAAATGGTTTTGAAAAAAAATGTGCAGAGTCTATTCTCTAGAGGGGCGTGGCAGGATGCAAAACACAACTGTGGGACCCTTCTGGGATGCATCGCTCAAGTTGCCGGTGTACAAGCTTTAATGTTTAATATGGACACTGAAGTGAAAATCAGTACACAGCATAGCTGTGACGTGTGTGAGTGATGGAAGGTGTTTCAGGCCTTGTAATGATGTATTATCAGCAGTCTACATTCTTCTTTAGACCATTTCTCACTCCATGTTTGTCCACCCGATCTCCAGGGGGCACCAGCCATGGCCAGCACTGGGGACAAAGAAACGTGATATTAAATTATGACACAAGTCAACTTTATTAAAGTTTTTCTATTTTTTTTATTTTTTTTATAGTAGAGAAGCTTGAATCTTTGGACTGGACTGGGTTGCTTGACACAAGGATGTTTCGCTTCAAATCGCAGAAGCTTCCTCAGGTAAAATTCAATCAAGCAAATAATAAATTTCTTCTCTATAAGAGTCAAGACAGAAGTCAGACTACCAGAGCAAGACTTTTAGCTGAGGAAGCTTCTGCGATTTGAAGCGAAACGTCCTTGTGTCAAGCAACCCAGTCCAGTCGAAGATTCAAGCTTGTCTACTATGGAAACCACCTGGACAACTGAGAGCCTACACAGCAACTTTTTTTCATGAAGAGTTGCATTTGTTTTGTTTAAAGTATGTTTCAATTAAGTTTCCCTTTGTGTATAAGCAGAATCTACATCTGTCGTGGCCCTGCTTATGTTAAGTTCCTTTTACACCAAGCGAACGTAGAGTTGGGTTATGCTGCATACTGACTATGCCAAGCTTATGCAGCCCTACGTGGCAATACGCTGAAGGACACAAAGGTGTGCATAAAATGGATGCAAAATTTGTAGACCAGTGGTGTGGATGTGTTCTTCTGCCTGGTGATGCCAACACAAGGGGACTGTGCATGGCCACACCTTCTTTTAAGACCAATGAGGTCATAGGCGCAAAAACTCACACCATCACAGCATGGGCCCTGGCCAGGAAAACCATAATGGGTTCAAAACCACAAACAACACTTGCAATGTGCTTTGCTCTGATTGTGCTGGTAGAACGTATGATCCCTTGAGTTGATCTGTCTGCTCTGGTTTTAAGGTCTGGTGACGACAGAATCAAAGGGGAAAATTCCTCTTCATGTGGTCACAGTAAATATACCTCAGTATATCCCCACACAAGATCTTTACTTCATTTACATTTATAATTGCATTATATATAACAAAACATGTCATCAGTCCCATTACTTAAACACATCAAGACCGTAGCTGTTTATATATGTTACGAGCAGATGGCTCTTGGCGACTATTTATTATTAATTGCCGTATACATGTAGCCACTAGAAAACAAGCCTCATCTCCTCCCATCACTGCGAGGAGAGCAAACACCATTATCAGCCAGATTATGAGAACCGCCAATTTCTCAGACGGTGCCGGATCACAACCTTAAACTAAGTAAACCCCAGAAAGAAAATAGCTTAGTGGTTTGAGACTCAGGATTAGAGCAAAAGTACTTTTTTCAGCTTCAATATTTAATTTGAGATCATAGCCTTGAATTAGACTTTAATTTATGACATTTGAAATATTCCAAATGTGCATAAGATTCTCCATTTGCCTTCTAGAACGCACTCCCAGCTACAGGTGGACAATCAGTGATGACAAAATGCGAGCGCGTGAAGAATGTTGAGAGCGCATCGGTTTGACATTAATGTTGATGTAGTTGCCTTCATCTCTCTCATTACATCTCTCTCTGTCCATCCTTCCTTCCTCTTTACTTCACTCTCGCTCTCTGACTAACACTGCCCACATTCTCCCACTCTGAAGTTGCAGCCTGATCCATAGGCGAGGCTGTGCTACTTACACTGAGGTTTATTGTCTTGGTTTTATTATACGGCTCCCCATAAGGCAGCCCTCAGAGACAATGACACACCAGACACCTATTTACAGGGCTTTGGTGAGCCGCAGATGACGGAGCCCGGGCAATGGCAGGCTGTCATCTGCAGGCCATGTGTCTGTTTATGGGCTGTTAGAGCATTTGAACCGCAGGGTCAATCCTGCTGCAGCAGCACATTAACGCTCTATAGGCAGACCTCAAAATGAATAAAAATAAATCATAATGAACCTTAAGCCATCTCGTTCGTCCCCAGGCTAAGAGCATCATGTGTGAAGCGATAATGTAAGGGGACAAAGGGAGAAGTGGTCTGCCACCAGGGACGATGAGAACAGGCAGAGAGGATGTCACTGCTCGCTGATCGTCCTCTGAGGTGTCAGATGCTGAAGAAGTGATAGTATATTGGCACACATACGGTACTCTACTACAGAAAATGACTGAATATGTGCACGGATGGTTTATTTTTATTTGTATCTATTCTTATTCTTGGGTTCTTATTCTTGGTCCTGCACTGATTTGGGTAATGACTTCACCATAGGAGCTTTTTAGAATTAAATGTATGGCAGGATGTTATTTAGAACATATCTGTAACTGGCTGGTGCATATGTGCTCTTTTATTTTTGTATTTAGTGTATTTTAATTAATAGGCTTTTATTCTGGATTTGTTTTCTTTTTACTCTCTGCCTTGGCCTTAATTTTTTCTATGCATCTTTTACTGGGTATGAATGTGTGTGGGTGGCCGGTGGACTGCAGAAACTTAATTGCCCTTCTGGGATTAATAATGTTTTCTCTATCTGTATGTCTAGAAAGGGGAGTCATCAAGTGACTGAGAGGAGTGGGGTCCAAATCTCCCCCACCTCCGGACAACACATACACAGTTTTCCTGGAAATCTTTGAAAAAAAAAAGTGAAAAAGGGTGCTGTCATGGGTGATTTTATGGATGAGTTCTTCCCTTTGGCTATTAATTAATCTGCATGGAAAGCCATGTGCCAAAAATATTTTCTTATATTAAATGCATTATATCCAGAAGATTCCAGAAGATCATGGGTTCAAATCCCCGCCTGACTGGAAAATCACTAAGGGCCCTTGGGCAAGGCCTTTAATCCCCTATTGCTCCTGGTGTGTAGTGAGCGCCTTGTATGGCAGCACCCTGACATCGGGGTGAATGTGAGGCATTATTGTAAAGCGCTTTGAGCGTCTGATACAGATGGAAAAGCGCTATATAAATGCAGTGCATTTACCATTTATATTTTACTAGCAGAGGTGACCGTCTTCACCCGGGTGAAGAGTAGTTCCATGTCTTAAGTGTTTTTCATTTAGTAATTACCATGTCTTAAGTGTTTTTCATTTAAAAAAGTAATTAAATAAATGACAGTGACAATTAAGCACACTGTTGGAATTAGTCCATCAACTTGGTAGTTTTAGGCTATAAATAAAATACAGCACTCAAAGACTGCTCTTGTTTGTCTCTTTTTGTGTAACATTTTGTATTGGAACTGCACTGCAAATGGACGTTTTTGGGGTCCCCTACTGGAACTGTTGCCCCTGCGACCCGATTCTGGATAAACAGTTGAAGATGAGAGTGATTCTGTATTGACTGACTTATAATTAATTCCATGATTCTACACAGTAATACAGTAGGTGGCAGTATGTACCTCTAGAGCTGATTTGCAGTCTGCTGATAAACAGAAAGAAGATTAAGAAATTTGATGTGTATTTATTTGTGAAGTTAAGTTTATCTAATGACATGCAGCTTCGTTGAACTGGAAACTTTACAATTGTCCAGGTCTCCCTTGTAACAGAGATCTCATTCTCAATGGAATTAACCTGGTTAAACAAAGGTTAAATTAAATTTTTAGGCTGTGGCTATCAACGTGACCAGTACTGGAGCAGATACTGGAAAAATAATGCTTTTGGTGGTACAAGCACCAAATTTGGAATTGTGATTGTTATGATATTACTCAGCATATTTTGGGTTTATTAGCCACTTGAAAATTCAAAATGACACAATTTTCCAAGATGGCTGCCAAAAGGACCTATTGAAAATCTTTTTTAAAAAATAGAAATACTCCTATTTGATCAATTAAAATTATATTGATGTCAATTCCATTTAGTTATATTTTTATTTTATTTGCTATTATGATATGTATTGTTTTATTTTGCGTATGTGCCACATTACATTGAAGTTTTTACAATTAGTATTAATGGTTTCCACCAGCACATGTTCTGAAAGTGTTCATCTGCACGTAGATCTATCAAAAGGTGTTATGAGTTGAATATATTGTGTTGTAATTTTTAATATCTGCGGTCATGTTCAATTGACGCAATTTATGCCCACCAAGAGCATCATGTTGTTGTTGGAACATGAAAATGAATATGGCATGCCTGAAAACCGACAATTTGACACCAAGATCAATCAATCAATCAATCAACTTTTTTTTATATAGCGCCAAATCACAACAAACAGTTGCCCCAAGGCGCTCTATATTGTAAGGCAAGGCCATACAATAATTATGAAAAACCCCAACGGTCAAAACGACCCCCTATGAGCAAGCACTTGGCTACAGTGGGAAGGAAAAAACTCCCTTTTAACAGGAAGAAACCTCCAGCAGAACCAGGCTCAGGGAGGGGCAGTCTTCTGCTGAGACTGGTTGGGGCTGAGGGAAAGAACCAGGAAAAAGACATGCTGTGGAGGGGGGCAGAGATCGATCACTAATGATTAAATGCAGAGTGATGCATACGGAGCAAAAAGAGAAAGAAACAGTGCATCATGGGAACCCCCCCACAGTCTACGTCTAAAGCAGCATAACCAAGGGATGGTCCAGGGTCACCTGATCCAGCCCTAACTATAAGCCTTAGCGAAAAGGAAAGTTTTAAGCCTAATCTTAAAAGTAGAGAGGGTATCTATCTCCCTGATCTGAAATGGGAGCTGGTTCCACAGGAGAGGAGCCTGAAAGCTGAAGGCTCTGCCTCCCATTCTACTCTTACAAACCCTAGGAACTACAAGTAAGCCTGCAGTCTGAGAGCGAAGCGCTCTAATGGGGTAATATGGTACTACGAGGTCCCTAAGATAAGATGGGACCTGATTATTCAAAACCTTATAAGTAAGATGAAGAATTTTAAATTCTATTCTAGAATTAACAGGAAGCCAATGAAGAGAGGCCAACACGGGTGAGATATGCTCTCTCCTGCTAGTCCCCGTCAGTACTCTAGCTGCAGCATTCTGAACCAACTGAAGGCTTTTTAGGGAACTTTTAGGACAACCTGATAATAATGAATTACAATAGTCCAGCCTAGAGGAAATAAATGCATGAATTAGTTTTTCAGCATCACTCTGAGACAAGACCTTTCTGATTTTAGAGATATTGCGTAAATGCAAAAAGGCAGTCCTACATATTTGTTTAATATGCGCTTTGAATGACATATCCTGATCAAAAATGACTCCAAGATTTCTCACAGTATTACTAGAGGTCAGGGAAATGCCATCCAGAGTAAAGATCTGGTTAGACACCATGCTTCTAAGATTTGTGGGGCCAAGTACAATAACTTCAGTTTTATCTGAGTTTAAAAGCAGCAAATTAGAGGTCATCCATGTCTTTATGTCTGTAAGACAATCCTGCAGTTTAGCTAATTGGTGTGTATCCTCTGGCTTCATGGATAGATAAAGCTGGGTATCATCTGCGTAACAATGAAAATTTAAGCAATACCGTCTAATAATACTGCCTAAGGGAAGCATGTATAAAGTGAATAAAATTGGTCCTAGCACAGAACCTTGTGGAACTCCATAATTAACTTTAGTCTGTGAAGAAGATTCCCCATTTACATGAACAAACTGTAATCTATTAGACAAATATGATTCAAACCACCGCAGCGCAGTGCCTTTAATACCTATGACATGCTCTAATCTCTGTAATCAAATTTTATGGTCAACAGTATCAAAAGCAGCACTGAGGTCCAACAGAACAAGCACAGAGATAAGTCCACTGTCCGAAGCCATAAGAACATCATTTGTAACCTTCACTAATGCTGTTTCTGTACTATGATGAATTCTAAAACCTGACTGAAACTCTTCAAATAGACCATTCCTCTGCAGGTGATCAGTTAGCTGTTTTACAACTACCCTCTCAAGAATCTTTGAGAGAAAAGGAAGGTGGAGATTGGCCTATAATTAGCTAAGATAGCTGGGTCAAGTGATGGCTTTTTAAGTAATGGTTTAATTACTGCCACCTTAAAAGCCTGTGGTACATAGCCAACTAACAAAGATAGATTGATCATATTTAAGATTGAAGCATTAAATACTGGTAGGACTTCCTTGAGCAGCCTGGCAGGAATGGGGTCTAATAAACATGTTGATGGTTTGGATGAAGTAACTAATGAAAATAACTCAGACAGAACAATCGGAGAGAAAGAGTCTAACCAAATACCGGCATCACTGAAAGCAGCCAAAGATAACGATACATCTTTGGGATGGTTATGAGTAATTTTTTCTCTAATAGTCAAAATTTTGTTAGCAAAGAAAGTCATGAAGTCATTACTAGTTAAAGTTAATGGAATACTCAGCTCAATAGAGCTCTGACTCTTTGTCAGCCTGGCTACAGTGCTGAAAAGAAACCTGGGGTTGTTCTTATTTTCTTCAATTAGTGATGAGTAGAAAGATGTCCTAGCTTTACGGAGGGTTTTTTTATAGAGCAACAAACTCTTTTTCCAGGCTAAGTGAAGATCTTCTAAATTAGTGAGACGCCATTTCCTCTCCAACTTACGGGTTATCTGCTTTAAGCTACGAGTTTGTGAGTTATACCACGGAGTCAGACACTTCTGATTTAAAGCTCTCTTTTTCAGAGGAGCTACAGCATCCAAAGTTGTCTTCAATGAGGATGTAAAACTATTGACGAGATACTCTAACTCCCTTACAGAGTTAGGTAGCTACTCTGCTCTGTGTTGGTATATGACATTAGAGAACATAAAGAAGGAATCATATCCTTAAACCTAGTTACAGCGCTTTCTGAAAGACTTCTAGTGTAATGAAACTTATTCCCCACTGCAGGGTAGTCCGTCAGGGTAAATGTAAATGTTATTAAAAAATGATCAGACAGAAGGGAGTTTTCAGGGAATACTGTTAAGTCTTCTATTTCCATACCATAAGTCAGAACAAGATCTAAGATATGATTAAAGTGGTGGGTGGACTCATTTACTTTTTGAGCAAAGCCAATAGAGTCTAATAATAGATTAAATGCAGTGTTGAGGCTGTCATTCTCAGCATCTGTGTGGATGTTAAAATCGCCCACTATAATTATCTTATCTGAGCTAAGCACTAAGTCAGACAAAAGGTCTGAAAATTCACAGAGAAACTCACAGTAACGACCAGGTGGACGATAGATAATAACAAATAAAACTGTTTTTTTGGGACTTCCAATTTGGATGGACAAGACTAAGAGACAAGCTTTCAATGAATTAAAGCTCTGTCTAGGTTTTTGATTAATTAATAAGCTGGAATGGAAGATTGCTGCTAATCCTCCGCCCCGGCCCGTGCTACGAGCATTCTGACAGTTAGTGTGACTCGGGGGTGTTGACTCATTTAAACTAACATATTCATCCTGCTGTAACCAGGTTTCTGTTAGGCAGAATAAATCAATACGTTGATCAATTATTATATCATTTACCAACAGGGACTTAGAAGAGAGAGACCTAATGTTTAATAGACCACATTTAACTGTTTTAGTCTGTGGTGCAGTTGAAGGTGCTATATTATTTTTTCTTTTTGAATTTTTATGCTTAAATAGATTTTTGCTGGTTATTGGTGGTCTGGGAGCAGGCACCGTCTCTACGGGGATGGGGTAATGAGGGGATGGCAGGGGGAGAGAAGCTGCAGAGAGGTGTATAAGACCACAGCTCTGCCTCCTGGTCCCAACGCTGGACAGTCACAGTCACAGATCACACAAATCAAATCGTAAGCAACGACATTGCTGTGAGAAAAACATATTTTAAATGTCTATTTGGCAGCCATTGTGAAATTAGGCACCATCTTGGATTTTACTGATGCTGTAAAATAGATCCATTGTGATTGGAGCATTTCAATGCAAAAAGTAAATCTATAATGAAGATTCACACACACACACACTCATCTTCAACTGCTTAGTCCAATCAAGGGTCGCGGGGGGCTGGAGCTTATCACCAGCAGCCATAGAGCGTAAGGCGGAGTACACCCAGAGAAGACGCCACTCTGTCGCAGGGCCACAAACAGACAAACAAACACACACACATACTCGCACACCTATGGACAATTTAAAGAATCCAATCCACCTACAAGGTTGGGTAGGATTACTTTGAAAGAATACATGTGAATTACATGTATGTATGTACATACATTTGGATTACTTGTAATCTGATTACTTTTGGATTACATTTCAAAGTAACCCAACCCAACCTTGTCCACCTAACCCCCATGTATTTGGATGTGGGAGGAAACCAGAGCACCCAGAAGAAACCCACGCAAACACGGGGAGAACATGAAAACTCCACACAGAAAGGCCACAGGCGGGAATTGAACCCATGACCTTCTCACTGTGAGGCAACAGTGCTAACCACTAATTCACCATGCTGCCCTAATGAAGTTTCAGTAGAATAAAATAACTTCTAGACAGTGATTTATTCATTCCAGAGAGCTTGTCAATTGCTACAGTGGGCCAAAAGACAAGAACGTCTGGCCACATGTTGCCTGGGAAGCATTGCACACGCACTTGCACAACCACAGAAAAAGAGGAGGAAGAAGCTTTTGCTGCCATGTATCCATGTTTACTTGGTTTTACATCTTAGTGGCTGTGAAACAATCACAAAGTAACATTTTGTTTAACTGATTCAGTTTTAAGGTGAAGACAGTCACGCTCCCTTTTTGCAAGAGGTTTCACCACCGCAGCCCCTCTCTTTGAAATATTCTGTCTGCGCACATAGCACATTCGGCAGAGTCATGGAGCTAATATAAGTTACTGTATGTGCAGTGTTCTTGGACATGCTGTGACTCTTCAGAACACGCTTTGAAGCAGGTGATGGTATCACCGTCGCAAAAATGTGTGCCCAGCAGCAACATGCCGTGCTCTGGTTGGTTGCCATGTCATGTGCTGGCCAATGGGCACGTGCTATTGAGCCCTGTTATTGCAGGAATTTACCCACTGACTTTGAGGTTTGGCCATCAAAAAGACATGTCGATGGGTCTCCAGACAACACTTTGATGTGTGGGTGGTGGAAAGTCTTGAAAACAGTTCAGACAGAGTAGGTGTTGCGTAATCTCCAGGATATTATGTATATGAATGATGGACTGAAATCCAAGCTTGCAAACACATTCTGAACTTGGCCCTCAGAAGTGTATTTGTATTTGGTGAAAATCTTGAACTTGTGGAAACATTTGCTTATCTTGGCAGTGAGGTTCATGACTCTGCCTTTGCGATTGACAAATGCCTCGGAAGAGGTTTCTGAGCCATGAGGTTCCTGGACAGAGGTATTTCTGATTACAGGAGCCCAAAGGACCAACTCACTAGGGTTCTGGTGCTTCCTGACTTACTGGATTGTTGTGAAGCTTGTACACTTACCAGTGACCCAAGGCAACTGCTGGATGTCTTTGGTACTCTCTTTAGAAGATCCTTGGGTACCACTGGAATGACTTTATGTCAAATGAGGGCTTACTTACGGAGACTTGGATGAGGACTGTCTTTTGCATCGTGTGGAAACATGATATTTTGGCCATGGGATGCATTTCTCTGGGCATGATACAGCATGCAGATACCTTAGTGCTGAGAGTGTTTGAAAAAGTTGAGGAGATGCTTACATATCACCTGGCTGCAGCTGATAAGATGGTTACTTTCACGAGGTGTGGTTGGACCTGTTTTCTGCCTGGGTGACTGGTATTAATGACCCAGGGGTTTTCTGTAGTGTGGTTGTTGTGACATCGTGCACTCACCTTTCTGAATAGCAAAGCATCTTCAAGACAAATCTGAGGTTTTTCCTTGTCACTGTCACCAATGTGTTTGCTCATGGAGTGGGTAAGGGTTTGGCCTGACTTATGTTAAGTGCCTTGAGGTGACACTGTATAAACAAGCAACATATAGAAGTTACTAGACTTCAGTCTAAAGGCACCTTGACACTTGCACAAAATTGATCACCACACTACCGCGCAATTTGTTGTGCCAGTGCGTCCTGCTTTGTCCCGCTGGATGCCACACTTTGTCGCGCTTGATGCCATGCTATAAAAAAATAATAATGTCTTATCCGATGACGCATTTGTTCTCAGAACTTGACTGATGAAACCATTCTTGCATCGCTCTGGGGGCCATGCACATATCTGTGTGAATATATGGCAGAGTCTACAAAATATTTCCAGAAGTATGCTCATGTTTTATGCTGTCAGCTGAAGTAGGGAAAGATGACCTTCTGCCCTCCATATTCTACTCCTTATGACATGTGAGTTCCTTTATTTCCTGAGTGTCATAAATCCTTTGTTGAATGACAGGAAAACAATATGCAAAGAGATACAACTCAAAGGAGTGAGGAAGCACAGCTCACAGTGGGAAAGAGGAAGAACAGATTTCTTCTTAGCAGCTGGAATAATGGATATGTTTACGAGGAAATGTTGCAGTGTTTTGTTTTTTTTTTACTGAAAGCATGTAGCTGACTCTACCTGGAGCCAAAACTAATTGGCAAATCTACCAGAATGCCAGTCTATTATTCCCAACCTCGAACACCCCTATTCCACAAAGCACCATTCTATTACGATCCACCACAATCTGGAAAAAGTGCATAAACGGGATGTAATGGCTGACTCCGGAACGCCTCCTATCAGGCTGGCTTATAATGTGCGGAAATGGTAACTGTATGGTTCATAAAGCACATACCTGCCAACTTGCTCAAAAATGAAAGTAAAGATGCAACCGGCTGTGTTGTCAAACAAAACTGCTGCTGCAGTTTTTACCCTGATGAAGCACAATCAAACAAGTTTCAATCTGTACTCACTAGGACTGCCCTACTTAAGATGACTGAAGCTGTTTAGACTACAAACGTGACCACATAATGACGCCAATTTTGTGAATTGGGACGAAAGTTTTGATTACCTTATAAATTTCACCCCAGTTTCAAAACTGGTGACGATGATGTCCATAACTTGCATATACCTGATTTCTTCATGATTGAAAAAAGTTGGATCAAGAAGTTGCTGTGATGCTTCAAAATGCTGTCCAATTTGCTATTCCAGATGAAATGGAAAGCAAGTAACCTGGGTCCACTAAGCACTAGTGGACTAACCCTAAGCTCAAGAATCGAATGATAAAACTGCATAAATTGGGACTGAATAGATACATTTTTGTAGACCTATTTTACAGAGCCACTTTTTAAATTTTAATTTAACCAGGTTTGTCCTATTGAGATCGAGACCTCTTTTGCAAGGGAGACCTGGACGATTACAAAAGTTTCCAATTCACCTAGCCTGCATGTCTTTAAATGTGTGAGGAACCCGGAGTGCCTGGAGGAAACCCACACAAACACGGGGAAAACATGCAAACTCCACACAGAAAGGCCACAAAGTGGGAATCAAATGACCTTTTTGCTGTGAGGCAATAATGCTAACCACAAAGCCACCATGCTGCAATTTTGCATTTAAACAAATCAATTTTCAGGTGTCTCAGTAATTATCTGTTTTGGTCCTCATTGCTTTAAATGGAAAGAAGTTGGTGTGTCTCTCTACCACTGATATACTGAGTTTGATTTACTACTAAGGTACCAGAAAATAAGTGATAAATTGTGTGGGCAATCCAAACTTTTGCATGTTAGGTTGTACACAATTTTATGGGTGACTTAATAAGTCTAATTGTGCAGTTGATAGTGGGTGGTAACCAGTGTTTGGCACAGTTCCGCAAATCTGCTAACAGCTATTGGGTAAAGCTAATTTTTTCATGAGCAGGTTAGCTTTTCAGCTATTTTTGAAAACTATCAGAGGACCAATTAGCTTCCTCTAAATGCAGTTCCATTAAATTTCAATTTGCTAACATTTTTTTTTATTTTTTTTTGCTGCCATAGTAAGTAAAGCTTAAGGGTCAAAAACATTTGTAAACCCTAAAATCATACATATAGTTCCTGTTGCGTGTTTTGCAAACATCAGGCCGCTGTGTGGATCTCAGCCCTTCCCCCAACAGAGGTGGGCAGGGCAGCTGCTGCAAAAAAGTGTCATTAACATTTCACATACAACAAGACAGAGACTGGCAGGAGAGATCAAACGCAAGGTACATTTTCATTCATTTCATTTCATTTTTCATTTCATTTATTTATTTATTTCATTCATTTAAAAGAAAAAAAAAAACAGAAAAGCAGAAATAAAGCATCTCCATTACCAGAATGAAAAGGAGCAGAGAGAAGAACAAGTCTTATATTTTCTGCCCCTTTTTACAATACAATCTTTCAATATCCAGCGTCATTTTTCAACATTATTTAACAGATTGTATTTCTTTAACTTGTCACATACCACTGACTTATTTCATAATTATGACCATTATTAAATAGATTACATCTCTGACAGGTTACATTTTTAAACTTAAAACATTTTATACATTATTAACAGATTACATTTTTTTTAACTTCCTTACAGCCCACTAACTTATTTTATAGTTTCATACTTACTTAATACATCTAGTTTAATACATTTTTTAAATAATTTAAGCGACCTTAATTCTTTAATTTCTTTGTTGAGATTGTTCCATAATTTTACACCATTACCTGCAATACTCCGTTCTTTTACTCTGGTTCTGTATCTTGGTTTTCTAAAGACTTCTAAAGAGTATTCCTTTCAGTTTATAACTACTTACTCTTTTCTCAAACATATTTTGAATGTTTGTTGGTAAAGTATTTTTATTAGCTTGGTACATTGTTTGTAATATTTTCAAATCGACCAAATCACGAAATTTAAGTACCCTGTACTTAATGAACAATGGATTAGATGGATCTCTAAAACCACTGTTGCTAATCACCCTTAAAGCCCTTTTCTGCAGAATAAACAAAGGTTGTATATAAGTTGTATATGTTGATCCCCAGATTTCTACACAATAAGTTAAATATGGGAAAATCAATGAATTGTACAATGTTAATAAACCATAACTATTTAATGAATATTTTACTTTATGCAAAACAGCAATGGCTTTCGCTATTTTTCCTTTTATGTAATTTATGTGTGACTTCCATGTAAGATCTTCATCAATTATGACTCCTAAAAATTTCATTTCTTTTACCCTTTGTATGTCCATTCCATCTATTTGTAATGACACGTTATTTTTTTTGCTCTGTCATTAAACAATATGAAATTTGTCTTATTAATATTTAGTGACAGTCTGTTTATATCAAACCAATGCTTAACCTTTTCCAATTCTGTTTTTATCACTTGTGCTACTTCCTGTATATCTGATCCAGAGTAAAACAGCGTTGTATCATCAGCAAATAAAATGCTACCAAGCACATTAGATACATTCACAAAATCATTGATATACAAAATAAACAGTTTGGGTCCAAGTACTGATCCTTGTGGTACTCCATAAGCAATATTACACAATTCTGATTTGATATTATTTATCTGAACAAACTGTTTTCTGTTTTCTAAGTAGCTTTTTACCCACTGATGTGCAATACCTCTTATTCCATATTGTTGTAACTTGTGAAGCAATCTTGAGTGGTCAATAACATCAAAAGCTTTTTTCAAGTCAATAAAAATACTTACAAAATAATCCTTATTTTATATTGTTGTTGATATTTTCTCTATTAATTCCATAATTACCATAGCTGTCGAATGTTTTGTTCTGAATCCATACTGAGCATTATTTAAAATATGATGTTTCTCAGTGAATTTATCCAACCTTGTCACAAAAACTTTTTCCATAATTTTAGAAAACTGTGGAAGCAATGATACTGGCCTGTAATTAGAGAATTTATGTTTGTCTCCATTTTTATATAATGGGACTACCTTGGCAATTTTCATTTCATCTGGAAAAATCCCTGTTGACAGAGACAGATTGCAAATATAAGTAAATGGTTCAATAACACTTTCTATTATGCTTTTTACAGTCATCATGTCTAAATCTTCATGGTCAGTTGATCTTTTGCTTACACAGTTTTTTACAATATTTCTTATTTTATCTTTTTCCACATTGTCCAGCAAAATACTATTGACCGTATTTACAAGTGTATGTAATGTATCTTCTACTATTGGTTTATTTCCCACCAGACTTGATCCTACATTTGAAAAATAATCATTAAACCCATTTGCCACTTCTTTTATGTCATATATCTCTTTATTTTCTTTGACAAAGTAATTTGGAAAAGTTGCTTTCGCTCCATCACTTTCAATCACACTTTTTATAATTCCCCATGTTGCCCTCATATTATCTTTATTCTTATTTAATTGTTCACTATAATAATCTTTTTTTTGTTTCCTAATTATTGTCAATAGTTTATTTTTATATTTTTTGTATCTGTGTTCTGTTTCCTTTGTTTGCATTTTTAAAAAGCACCTGTATAAATAGTTTTTCTTTGCACAAGCATTTTTTATTCCCTTTGTCAGCCATGGTTTATTTACTCTTTTCTTACTAATTTCTATTAATTTACAGTTTTTATTATATGATTTCATCAATATTTTCATAAATGAGTTATATGCTACATTAACATCACTGACATAAACTTCTTCCCAATTTTGATTTTTAAGATCATATTTTAATGCCTCTAAGGCTTTTACTGACTTATCTCTTTTAAAGTTTATAACAGTTTTTTCTTGTACCTATTTTTATATTTAAATATTGAAAAGACTGGTAAATGATCACTAACATCTGTCATCAAGATCCCATTCCTGATAATTTCATCTGTTCTATTTGTAAATATATTGTCGATTACCGTTGCACTTTGCGATGTAATTCTGGTTGGTTTTGTTATCAAGTGGAATAACCCCAAACTATACATTGAATTCACAAAATCACTTATTCTTTGGCAACTGGAGCTCTCTATGTTAAAGTCTCCACATATAAAAAGCGTTTTGTTTTTAATTTGATGGAATAGCTCTATTATTCTATCTGTAAATTTCACAACACAAGTGTCTGGTGCTCTGTATACACAACTGATTAAAATATTTTTAGATGTTTCATGTACAAGTTCCACTGTTACAATTTCTATGATGTCATCCACAGTTGTCATTTCTTCTACAATTGTACATATCAGATCTGCCTTTATGTACAGAGCAACACCACCACCCCTTTTATCTCTTCTGTTCACAAAATACAGCTCATATCCCTCTATTTGAACATCAGTCATGAGATCATCATTAAGCCAAGATTCAGTGATTGCAACAATATTAAATTTATTTTTAAACTGATTTAAATAATCTTTTATTTGCGACATTTTACAATACAAGCTTCGACTGTTTATATATATGAGTGACAGGGTATCTTCTGCAATTTTTTCACTATTTAGCTGTTCTACCGTATAATACTCGCAACCAGTCGTTTTTAAGTCAAATATACTTTCATCAATATTAGTGTCTATGTCATATATTTTATCATCTGTTTCCATGTTTGATCAGATTTTTTTTTTTGTTGTTCCAATTACCAACAGACATCATATTTGATTGTCTATTCAGGTCTGTATTTTGTAAGGTCCTCCATGTTTTTGATTTGTATACCGTTTGTTCCTTTCCTTCTCTAATCCACACCCTACAATTCCACACCCATGTAGCAACAATGTGCTTCTGTTTTCTTAGTAGTCTTGCTTCCCTAGCAATATCTGCATTTTTTTTTTGTTAAATGCTCATTTATATAGACACTTGTTCCTTTCAAATTTTTTGCCTGTCTTAATACTTCATTTTTATATTTTCTGCTTGTAAATCGTATAACAATGTTAGACAGTTTATTTTTTCTATCTTTAGTTGGAACAGTATAGCAGTCTGATATTGTGTCTTGATGGATGTCAACACCATTTTGATATAAAAAGTTTGTAACTTGCTGTTCCAATGATTGTCGTTCTTCAGGTGGTGCATCCTCCCCACTGGTTCCAATAGAATCCACCACCCTTGCATATGTCCGATGCCTTGTTTCTAGTCCAGATATTATAACATCATCTTTTCTAGTGAATTGTTCAAGTTCATCTACACGTTGTTCAAGTTTCTTAATGATCTTGTCCTTCTCTTTAACCAGTTTTTGGAGTTTTTTAATCTCCACCGTCAGCTTGTCTAAATTAGACATGTCTTTTAATATCTGGTTTATTGAGGTCTTTATCTCCTCTATATTTTCCTCAAGTTTCTCTGTTTTCTTGGGTGGTGCCATGTTAACTATCGTGGCTTAGTATGGCCACTGTTAATTGCAAAAAACAATTTTCACCTGTAACCTCCACCACCACAGGTCCGGTCACCGCACACCAACCCTCCCCGTTGCTAACCTCGTTCACAGGTGCCCCCAGCCTCGGTCGTAGCCGCTGCTAGCCACGGATGTAGCCGCCATCAGCCAGGAATGTAGCCGTAGGCGGCCTCAGATGTTACCGCCGCCAGCCTCGGTTGCCGCCGCCGCCAGCCCCGGATGTAGCCGCTGTTAGCCTCGGATGTAGCCGACGCCTCGGGCCTGGATGTATCGCCGCCACCGATGCCTCGGGCCTGGATGAACCGCCTCCACCGATGCCTCGGGCCTGGATGAACCGCCTCCACCGATGCCTCCGCCGCCAGCCCCGGATGTAGCCGCCGCCAGCCGCGGACGTAGCCGCTGTTAGCCTCGGATGTAGCCGACGCCTCGGGCCTGGATGTATCGCTGCCACTGATGCCTCGGCCTGGATGAAACGCCTCCACCGATGCCTCCGCCGCCAGCCCCGGATGTAGCCGCCGCCAGCCGCGGATGTAGCCGCCGCCAGCCGCGGACGTAGCCGCTGTTAGCCTCGGATGTAGCCGACGCCTCGGGCCTGGATGTATCGCCGCCACCGATGCCTCGGGCCTGGATGAACTGCCGCCACCGATGCCTCGGGCCTGGATGAACTCACGCTGGAGAAACGCACACAACCGCTCAGCCGCTGTTCCACTTGGCCCCCCAAGTACAGTTGGCCCCCCATTAATACAGTTCATTAAACTGTATTAATGGGGGGCAATGTAAATTTACTCACAGTCACGACATAACTCTTCACCAAACTAGCCACGCTACTTGAACTATCAAGACACAACAAATCTATAACACTAACAACATCGCTAAACCAATATGTACTACAATAATATTTTTTTAATAAGACACAAACCCCGAACTCCCATAATGCATTACAGCAGCGAGTGTGTCTGCTTTAAAGGCAGCATGCACATGCAAATCTTTACTTTTTTACAGTGAAAATATGCTTATTTATGGAGTTAAATTTCTCTCATTAATACCTGCAAATGCACAGAGGGTGATCGACAAATAGTCCTTGATTTGCACACGTGTTTTGAAATCCAGAAACACAAATTTCCTATTTGTAACTTGTGTGTTGGTGTTTAAAAATAAATGTATTTGTAAATATGTCAATTTTTTTTTATTTGAAAAAAAAGGCATTTGCAAAACTGAAAATTCTGTTTCTGAAGTGTGGATCACCGATCACACGCATTCATCGCTTTGCTCACTTACACAATACTGATAAATTCTGAGTGGACTATTCACACTCCTATCCAGCAGATGGCAGTGTTTTATGCATTTTGATGGGGGGTAATAAGAGGAGACTCATTTACCATAATGCCTTTTGGTGTGTCGGTTAATGGTCATACCTTCAAAATTAGCACATTACTTTAAAAGATATTGCAATATTTTCACTTTGTAAAAAATGTTGCCATTAATGTCAATAAACTGTCCAGAACTAGTTTTGTTTATCAATGAAACCATGAGTGAAAAGTGCCTTGCATTTGATCTCTCCTGCCACCCTCTGTTTTATGTGTGAAAGGTAAATGTTTCTTTTTTGTTGCGTCGGTGGCAGCGGTGGGGGTGTGCAGGGTGCATAAAGACTACACACAACCAGAATCATGCAGAATGGTGTCAGAATGACGAATTGGTGCACATCTGAAAAGTGTTGGATTTCAGTTCCAAAACATTCTGACAGCCATCTGTGGAAGTCAATTCAATCAATCAATTTTTTTTTTTATATAGCGCCAAATCACAACAAACAGCTGCCCCAAGGCACTTTATATTGCAAGGCAAGGCCATACAACAATTATGTAAAATCCCAACGGTCAAAACGACCCCCTGTGAGCAAGCACTTGGCCACAGTGGGAAGGAAAAACTCCCCTTTAACAGGAAGAAACCTCCAGCAGAACCAGGCTCAGGGAGGGGCAGTCCTCTGCTGGGACTGGTTGGGGCTGAGGGAGAGAACCAGGAAAAAGACATGCTGTGGAGGGGAGCAGAGATCGATCACTAATGATTAAATGCAGAGTGGTGCATACAGAGCAAAAAGAGAAAGAAACAGTGCATCATGGGAACCCCCCAGCAGTCTACGTCTATAGCAGCATAACTAAGGGATGGTTCAGGGTCACCTGATCCAGCCCTAACTATAAGCAAAAAGGAAAGTTTTAAGTCTAATCTTAAAAGTAGAGAGGGTGTCTGTCTCCCTGATCTGAATTGGGAGCTGGTTCCACAGGAGAGGAGCCTGAAAGCTGAAGGCTCTGCCTCCCATTCTACTCTTACAAACCCTAGGAACTACAAGTAAGCCTGCAGTCTGAGAGCGAAGCGCTCTATTGGGGTGATATGGTACTATGAGGTCCCTAAGATAAGATGGGACCTGATTATTCAAAACCTTATAAGTAAGAAGAAGAATTTTAAATTCTATTCTAGAATTAACAGGAAGCCAATGAAGAGAGGCCAATATGGGTGAGATATGCTCTCTCCTTCTAGTCCCCGTTAGTAGCTGCAGCATTTTGAATTAACTGAAGGCTTTTTAGGGAACTTTTAGGACAACCTGATAATAATGAATTACAATAGTCCAGCCTAGAGGAAATAAATGCATGAATTAGTTTTTCAGCATCACTCTGAGACAAGACCTTTCTGATTTTAGAGATATTGCGTAAATGCAAAAAAGCAGTCCTACATATTTGTTTAATATGCGCTTTGAATGACATATCCTGATCAAAAATGACTCCAAGATTTCTCACAGTATTACTAGAGCTCAGGGTAATGCCATCCAGAGTAAGGATCTGGTTAGACACCATGTTTGTAAGATTTGTGGGGCCAAGTACAATAACTTCAGTTTTATCTGAGTTTAAAAGCAGGAAATTAGAGGTCATCCATGTCTTTATGTCTGTAAGACAATCCTGCAGTTTAGCTAATTGGTGTGTGTCCTCTGGCTTCATGGATAGATAAAGCTGCGTATCATCTGCGTAACAATGAAAATTTAAGCAATACCGTCTAATAATACTGCCTAAGGGAAGCATGTATAAAGTGAATAAAATTGGTCCTAGCACAGAACCTTGTGGAACTCCATAATTAACTTTAGTCTGTGAAGAAGATTCCCCATTTACATGAACAATTGTAATCTATTAGACAAATATGATTCAAACCACTGCAGCGCAGTGCCTTTAATACCTATGGCATGCTCTAATCTCTGTAATAAAATTTTATGGTCAACAGTATCAAAAGAGGCCATAAGAAGATCATTTGTAAGCTAAGATAGCTGGGTCAAGTGATGGCTTTTTAAGTAATGGTTTAATTACTGCCACCTTAAAAGCCTGTGGTACATAGCCAACTAACAAAGATAGATTGATCATATTTAAGATCGAAGCATTAAATAATGGTAGGGCTTCCTTGAGCAGCCTGGTAGGAATGGGGTCTAATAAACATGTTGATGGTTTGGATGAAGTAACTAATGAAAATAACTCAGACAGAACAATCGGAGAGAAAGAGTCTAACCAAATACCGGCATCACTGAAAGCAGCCAAAGATAACGATACGTCTTTGGGATGGTTATGAGTAATTTTTTCTCTAATAGTTAAAATTTTGTTAGCAAAGAAAGTCATGAAGTCATTACTAGTTAAAGTTAATGGAATACTCAGCTCAATAGAGCTCTGACTCTTTGTCAGCCTGGCTACAGTGCTGAAAAGAAACCTGGGGTTGTTCTTATTTTCTTCAATTAGTGATGAGTAGAAAGATGTCCTAGCTTTACGGAGGGCTTTTTTTATAGAGCAACAGACTCTTTTTCCAGGCTAAGTGAAGATCTTCTAAATTAGTGAGACGCCATTTCCTCTCCAACTTACGGGTTATCTGCTTTAAGCTACGAGTTTGTGAGTTATACCACGGAGTCAGGCACTTCTGATTTAAAGCTCTCTTTTTCAGAGGAGCTACAGCATCCAAAGTTGTCTTCAATGAGGATGTAAAACTACTGACGAGATACTCTATCTCACTTACAGAGTTTAGGTAGCTACTCTGCACTGTGTTGGTATATGGCATTAGAGAACATAAAGAAGGAATCATATCCTTAAACCTAGTTACAGCGCTTTCTGAAAGACTTCTAGTGTAATGAAACTTATTCCCCACTGCTGGGTAGTCCATCAGAGTAAATGTAAATGTTATTAAGAAATGATCAGACAGAAGGGAGTTTTCGGGGAATACTGTTAAGTCTTCTATTTCCATACTATAAGTCAGAACAAGATCTAAGATATGATTAAAGTGGTGGGTGGACTCATTTACTTTTTGAGCAAAGCCAATAGAGTCTAATAGATTAAATGCAGTGTTGAGGCTGTCATTCTCAGCATCTGTGTGGATGTTAAAATCGCCCACTATAATTATCTTATCTGAGCTAAGCACTAAGTCAGACAAAAGGTCTGACTTAGTGCATTCGTATGCATTCAAAATAATTTGAATGCATACGAGGGAACCTTGTAATGGATCTGGTACAGCAAAGCCTGCCAGTATGACCTGCACGTGTCACGTATAATATTGTGGTTAGACTGTGGTTAAAACCCTCTCACCCAAAATAAAAAAAATCCCATGTGATAATTCAACCATCGCAGTGTCCAGAGTTGTGTTCTTCTCCTGAAGTGAGGAAAAAGAAATTAAAGTTCGCTGGAAAGGCTCCTTCTGACACAGGGGACAGCATGGCAAGCAGTGTCTTGCACATATACACACACAGGGCTGAGTGTTAATTGAGGCCCCACACGTGTGTGTGTGGAGTGCACACGTGAAATGCACATGCACGCTGCACACTCCCGTGCACATGCGAAACACAGCGCTCCAGTCCCGTGTTTGCCATCCAGACATTTGGACATCGGGCAGTCTTCAGCGCCTTTTATGGCCGTCTGTGTCATCTACCTGTTATCTACATGCACTTTGGATGCCATTGTGCAGGTGTGGACAAGGTTTGTTCTAACACGGCTGACCACACCTCTTTTCCTCCCGACTGCATCAGGTTATGGCAATATTTGCCATGTCGGGCATGGTTCCTGCACATTCTTGTTATGTGATCAGGGGCTTGAGCTCTGGCTTGTTGCTTGTTTTAGGTTTGTAATTGCTTTTGAATATACTCAGAAGCTCCTGCAATGCTTAAACTTGAAACTGGCTTATCTGTAGCCAACAGTGTACTGAGTCAATACTAAAAGTTAGCGCATCATCTGGCATCTACCAGATGATTAAAAATGCACCAGACTATACCCTGTTTTTAGACATGTCATTTATAGGATGTGGGTGTGAAATTAATAATAATGCGTAGAATGGCACTTCAGAATCCTTTCATCCATTTTTGTGTTCATCCCTATGTTCCCAGTACCTTTTGTTACATAGATTAATATGGTAAATGGACTACATTTATATAGTGCTTTCATGCTCAAAGGGCTTTACAGGGATGCCTTACATTCTTTCACACACCTGTGTCCGGGTACTGCTATGGAAGGGGCTCAACTGCATCCTGGAAGCAACATGGGGATTACGTTCCTTGTCTAAGGGACCTTCCTAAATTTCTGGTCTGATGGGGATTTGAATATGGTGAATTATTAGACCACAACAAAGTATCCTTTGTTCCCACTCTCCTGTGTTCCCCAGTTGTAGGGTCCTGTGTTCCCCAGCACTATGAAAGTCATAATGTGTACTTGGCAAAGGTAAGGGACCCCTAGAAGCTCCTGCTTGAGAAAGTCACCCCCTGCCCCTAAGGGTTAGAGTCCAGGGGTCATCACCCCTGGT
Organism: Thalassophryne amazonica; assembly: GCF_902500255.1. Classification (NCBI taxonomy): domain Eukaryota; kingdom Metazoa; phylum Chordata; class Actinopteri; order Batrachoidiformes; family Batrachoididae; genus Thalassophryne; species Thalassophryne amazonica. The sequence goes on from NC_047110.1 coordinate 83,087,268, forward strand.
CCTGGAGGGCACCTGCCCTACATGTTTTCCAACTCTCCCGGTTCCACTCCCAGGCAATTATCTCTATCAGGTGTGCTCAGCTAATCAAGAGCTGGAAAACACCAGCTTTAAAAAAAATCAGGTGTGACTTGAGTAGATAGATGTGGAAAACATGCAGGGCAGGTGCTCTCCAAGAGCAGGGTTGGTGACCCATGGGTTAGAGTGTGTTAACAGAAAATTGAACTGGGGATTATGGACTCTGGGAACATAGGTATGCCCTCACTCTTATTATTATTATTTCATTTTTAGATGTATTCTCATATGTACTCTGGACAATGCCTCCCCCCCCCCAAAAAAAAATCAGATCTTTCACACAATGTAGCATCAATGCAGTTCCTGGAATTTGTCTGATGGTTTGTGCTTTGGCCCTTACTGACAGAATTTCCCCCAATCTCATTGTCTATAAAGTTAGACATCTTCACTCGAGCCTTGATGTAAATTTCCCTTCTTCACCCTCGATTTTCCACCAGTTATGAGAGAAATGTAATCACAAGGTTCACTCACTCGAAGTGAATCCTGGCATTAAAGCCTTGAACTAATCACACATCGGCTCAGTCGAACATGACGCTGATTGTATTTGTGGATTGGATTTGTTTGTCAGCTCCTCCAGCAAATGTCTAGATATGTTCTGAGTTGCACTGCACTTGTGAAAGAGGTTTATTTCTATATAGTGCAACAGCCAATCCCCCACCATCATCGGCCTCCATGATGAAAAGGACATGAGAACGTGGACGGACGCACGGTGAGCGAGGGCAGAGAGAAGAGGTGACCTGAAACAGGAGGTAATTTCTGCTGTCTCACCTCAGCGCTTTCCCCATTCGACTCTGATTAGCTCCAATAATGCATCGCAGACTTTTCAGCTGTTCAGAAGAATGGCAAAGAGGAAAAATGAGCAAGAGGAGTGAGATGGTGAAGAATACATGCCTCCACATATCTTTCAGGTCATTAATATTTCTCTTTTCAAACTCGTCCTGCCATGGGATCCTTTTTGCATCAATCATAGTTTTGCTGAATGAAAATGATTCCATATTAGAAGCTCTACTAAACACAGTGATTCAGCAGGAGTTAATACTTTACAATGAGGTATCAGCACTGCACAAGTCTGTTATTGTCGCTTTAGTTGCAAAAAGATCAAAAGCACCAATGAAATTTTAATTCCTGTGTCAAACAAATTTTCAGTTCTCCCACCTCTTCCTTGCATTACCTTGAAAGGTCCAATACAAGGTCATAACTGTTTAACTCAAGCATTTTAGAGCCATAAATAACTAAACATGGTTAAAGGGTTGTGTTGGTCAAAGATAAAGTAGTTAAAGAAAACCAACAACCATATGAGGTGCTAACACTCAAGTCAAGTCAAGCTTGGGACCTCAAGGTCTCACGCATCAGCACATAATGGAACGGCCTTCCTAATGGAAACAACTCAGTCAGAGAATCAATCCATCCCCACCTCTCAAAAGTAAACATCGATCTTCCACAGCCAGGTGAAGCATGGGTGACATCTCAGCTTTCTCCAGTCACTGGAGTTCTCAGCACTGAGGCACGTACATGCTGGATCACGTACAGAGAAACGTGCCACATTGCCAAAAGATCAAAGCTGACGCTTCCTCACAATGCCAGAACTGATGTTCATTTTGGTACAAAGTCATTCCAGCGGCACAAAGGATCCCCTGTAAAGATTGGGTATCAAGAACATCAAGTCATCTCCATAGGACACTGATTAGCATCGAAGTCTCACAACCATACAGTAGAACAGGTATCACTGAATCACATAAAAGAAAAGAGTGAGAAACTGATGCTCGGTCTTTATGTAGGATCCTTGGTTACCACTGCAATGACTTTGCATCAGATGAATGATTAATTAGGGAGACCCAAACCAGATGTAGTACTTGTACCATGAGGGAACATCAGCTAGAACATTTTGGCCCTGTGTTTCATTATTCTGTGCATGAGCCAAAGCACAGGTGCCTCATTGCTGAGGAGCCCAGCAACTGAGAAAGTTCACCGATGTATTACAGAGCTGTGGCAGACAGATGGCTCCTTGGAGGAGGCAGGGATGAGTGCCTACTTGGGTTGTTGCCAACCAGGACCTGGGACAATACTGAAGTGACACACGCACCAGCACATACTTCCACACCTGGCCTGACCTGTTTCATCCAAACCCAGTCACTGACACCCACACAGGGTTGATTATCTGCAGAAAAATAGAAGACATAAGCCTGGAAAAGGGATTTGAAATATTCTCAAAAGTAATAAATCTATAGTGCAAAAATATAAGAACCCTCATACCAAATGTGTTAGTAAAGAGCACTAAAGGAACATCATCCGAATGCTAATAATGTTAGGAAAGAAAGAACGGCTGGGTCCATCAGCAATGTGTTGAGAATTTTAAACATCACACATCTCACTCCCCAAGCAGCATCTTTGGCGTACACCCTCACATACATACAAAAATGCATGCCCCATGTAGAATGTCCGCGGGACACCCTGTGGTCATCAAGCACTGTCTCTTCGCCTCAGCTTTGACAAAAGTCTGTGACATGTTCATTAAGCAGCAAGGATCCCATTATTGCACTCAACAGCGTCCCTGTCACAATGCTCACACATAATTAGCTACACATGCAGCCTTAGGAATGCTAATTGTCACTCTCCTCCTCTCACTCACTCATTTCTTTCCATACACTTTCTCATATCCATTCCACTCGTTTGATCGCTCTGTAGGTGGCACACAGTGTGCTACTTTTAGACTGTCAAAGTTGTTCAGAATAGCTTTCAAATTACAGTTTAAATGTCCCCACTGTGAACCTGTTACCTGTATAATGGAGTCAGAAAGAGACAAAGAGACTAAAGGCAAATATATGTAGGAACAGAAAGATTGGTGGCTTAGATATATTAGTAACGATTAGAAACCAAACGTGTTATCCATATTTTCTGTAATATTTTTTGAAATAGCTTTGGTTTCTGGACGGCTTTTGGAACAGCTTGGCTTCACACCAAAGAAGTCAATCATCAACCACATTTTAGCAATTCTTGTCCTCCTTGAATGCTTCTTTGCATCCTGTGTTGATTTTTCTCATAGGGTTTGATTCACTCAATTGGGTTGCTTTTTGGGACATCCTGAGTATTTTTGGGATCCACAAGAAATTGCGGGTCATCATAGCCAGGCTGTACACAGGTACTCTGAATGCTGTACAGAGGGACAGACATTTTAAAAACTGGCATTCATCAAGGATGTGTTCTGGTTTGTTGAATGTTCAATGCATGGGCTCAATTTTGCTTAAGGATATTGGAGCTAGCATATTCTGTGCCTTTGTTTGCAAAGAAAAGTTTACTGCCCTTGACTTTGCAGATGATGCTGTGACCTTTGTGGAATCACTGCATACCCTGATTACAGCATTTGAGAAGCTGATGGAGGAATCAGACTGTTTGGGCTTGCAGTTGCATTGGATCAAAACTAAGACTCATAACAAGGTTATCTGTAGGGGGTGAAAGTGCTGAAGTTGAAGAAAAATTATCTTATCTTGGTATTAACATCCATATCTTTTGGTTCTCCACCTTTGAGATCTGGAGACACATAAGAAGAGCTTATGGAGTCTTGAGGTCACTGTACAGGTGTTTGATAATGACCCTTTGCAGGAGGTGCTAACCAGTGACCGAAGGCAACCACTAGCTGTCTTTAGTTCAAGGTCTCTTTGGCGGATTTTTTTGGTACCACTGGAATGACTTTGTGTCCAACAAACAGTTACATATGAAGACTCTGTGAATGAGCAGCATGGTAGCTTAGTAGTTAGCACTGTTGCCTCATAACAAGAAGGCCACTGGATCACCTCCAACCTGGGGCCTTTCTGTGTGGAGTTTGCATGTTCTTCCATGTTTGTGTGGGTTCCCTTCAGGTGCTCTGGCTTCCTCCCACATTTAAAAGACATGCAGGATGGGGGAATTAGAAATTTAAAAATTGACTGTATGTGTGCAGGCAGGTGTGAATGTGTTTGTCTATTTACACCTTGTCCTGCGATAGACTGGGTGTAGTTCACCTCATGCCCTAGAACTGCTGGGATAGGATGCAGCCAATGCCCCCCAATAACCCTTACTTGGAGTAAGCAGGTATAGAAAATGGATGGATGGACTGAGTGAATGGGTATCACTTCCATGGTGAGGGAGTTTCAGCTATGACATTTAAGCCATATGCAGAGTTTCCCTGAGCATGATCCAGCACACAGATGCATCCATGTTGAGGACTCCAGTGGTGGGGGAAAAGCCAAAGGAAAACCCTCATTTCACAAGGCTACAAAAGGCCGATGGTTACTTTCAAAAGGTGGGGATGGACCAGTTTTCTGCCTGAGTGGTTGCCATAAGACCCAGGGTGGTTCCATGATGTGTTGGATGCAGCCGGATTTAATATCAGCACATACTGCCAGATTTGCCCTGACCTGACTTTTGGTAGGTTCACTGTAATTTTAGAGCTTACTAGTATTTTATTGATACATTATAAAGTCCTGGATATGAAACTGGAAAGGCCCTCAGAGAGCAGATATCTCCAGGGCAAAAGCGACCAACCATTATTAATGTCACCATCTGATAGAGGGGGGAATCAGGTATTTGTGACATCACAAAGTCAAAACCTTATGGAAAAGGTAAAGCTGAAACCTATCTTGCACATCTAAAGAAATGCATATAAAGGACAACTCTGTGGTGGATCACAATCAAAATGTAAGAAACCTTTGCCAAGACCTGAGGACCAACTCTCTGGTCTGAACAATGTCATCAAAATCTTGACATAATTTTTTGAGATATCATCAGACGAAGAAAAACAGGCAATCACCTAATCTGTCCTCATCTGTCATTTGACGAGGTAACACTAACCTCATTTCTAGCTGGAGGAACAGACTGATACATAAGAAGCAGTTGAGTCTGGGCACAGACTGTGGTTGTACTGAGTGAGACACAAAATATGGGCCCCATTCATTTTGTCATTCCTTCTCTCAGTGGTAAGTCACTGAGGATACAAATGTCTGTTAAATGCATGAATGTAAGACTGTAAGACAAAATCATTCTTTGATGCTGTCAGCACTGGAGCCACCCTTGCAATCTCTGTTAATGACTTCTTAATAAACAGTGATGAACTATGATGTCACAGAAATGGTTCTGTTATCAAAGGAATACTAATGCTTTGGCTTGATTATTGGCTAGTACGTACAAGGGGAGGTGATTATCAAGTGGTTAATGCTGTATTTACACATAGGTAACATGTGTTACAAATGTCATTTGTGTCATTCTTGGCACATTCCTGACATTCTTAATGTGACTTAATGCATTTGAATAGGTTTCTTAGTAGTGCATGTTGGTGCATGATATTCATGTTTTTCGTGGAGCATGTTTTTGGCTGTCAAAAAATCTTCCACGAATGTCACGCACCACCCTCATTTCACCTCATGTCATGGAGGTCGCAAATGAGCGTGGTGATCCATCTTGATTAGTGGTGATCCTTAATAGAGCGTGACAGCGTTCTTCTCTGATGTGCACACAATTAAACCCTGCTGCACCGCATTCAGTTTCATTGCTGCAGTATGCTGAAGAAGGACAGTGACAACAAGTCAGCTAAAAGTTTCATTCCAGTGCTCCTCAACGTGGAGCAGCAGTTTCATTCCATCTGCTGCAGCTGCTGCTGTGCCTGATGTTTGGGAAGACGCACGAGACGACAGCGGCGTGGAGCCACACATCTGGCTCTCTCCGTCTCCTCCTCCTTTCTGCACCACTCCATGGCACAGAGCCCAACCAAGCATGCAATCACAAAGTTCTTCAGCTGTGGATTTTGAGGAGCAAACTGGAGCGATCTGAATTGTTCAGCAGCTGATGGATAAATATGGGTGTGTGTGGAGACAATTCGCCTCATTCACAAGGTGACAGAACTTAACAATGCGCTGTTATGCGCAACAGCATGGAACATTATTCTTGACCGTGTGTAATGGTTCCTGATAATTCTCCAACAACACATGCCATTAATCGTAATACATGGTAACAGATTGCAGCAGTTCCTGAGGACACCTGATGCCTCTGCCCCAAATCATCACATTCGTGATCAGCGGCCAAGAATGTATACTTCATGGCATTCATGACTTGTCGATGTTATGTGTAAACGCAGCTTAAAGTGCTGGGCTTGAGACCAGAACTCTGATTCAAACCTGTAAATCAATAAGGGGCCCTTGGGCAAAGTACTATAACTAAGTTAGTCCCAACGTGCCTTGTATAACAACACCCTGACATTGGTGGTGGTGGTGTGTGTGTGTGTGTGTGTGTGTGTGTGTGTGTGTGTGTGTGTGTGTGTGTGTGTGTGTGTGTGTGTGTGTGTGTGTGTGTGTGTGTGTGTGTGTGTGTGTGTGTGTGTGAGTGAATGTGAGGCATTACTGTAAAACGCTTTGAGTATGACAGCACTAAATAAATGCAAAAAATGTACTATTCACAGTCAGGCTCATAACAATGTGGACAGGGACACAATGACGTTGATTAATACAACAAAAGTCATCACAACGCAAGATACACAGAATAAGAATGTTAGTGACAGTGACGAGGAAAAAAACTCTCACTTTTAACTGAAGAAACCCTCAACAGACCAGACTCAGTGGGGTGGCCATCTGCTTTAGCGATTCTGTTAAACAGAGTATAGAAGGCACAAAACAAGATTAACAACAAAATGCAGCAATGTAGGAAAATAATCAAATGCAGCTCATTCTGCACAATGGAACAATATAGAACAGTAAGATGTTGATCAGTGTCATACAGAAGCACTTTATCAGCACTACAGTCTCTGTGTATGTGCAGTGGTTGTGCTTAGGGCCCTGTCCCACTGGTGTTTAGGAGGATTTGCATATGGATTGCGCACAAAATTGGCCCATATTCGCCAAACATCTGCAATATCCCTGTAACATGCCTGTATGAGTCAGCCGTCATCTGAACATGCCCGTGATCATCTGCAGAGGCACGAATGTCCACAGCCAGGATTTTTGAGCTGTTCAAAAATCTGACTGTGGATGACATCCGCCTTACATACTCCATATATACTCAATTCATACACAATACATACTCACTCTATGCGCTGTATATCTGCCGTTAACCGCTGATATCCGCAACTGACGGGGATTTGCAGCTTGGCAGCGGACCGGGACAGTGTGTAAAACAGATATATATCGTGCCTATCATGTCCACATCACAAACTAAAATATGTTGTAGTGAATACATACAGATTGGCCACGAATAAAGTGTTTTTATTACATCTGCTTTGCAGCTGATTTGTGGACAATGTGTGAATGCATAACAAACACATCACGTAAACCCAAAGTACTATATGTGGCAGAAAGCGACATACCTGCCAGTCAGTGCCGGTCTGGCTCTGGAGATCCACAAAGACGTAATAGCTGCTGTAATCCAGGACTTTTATTTAACACCAACAAAAGGAAGAGTTGCTGTTTATCCACAACTCACGCTGACGTGTTTTCTGTGACACTCTCTTTTTTATATAGCGCCAAATCACAACAAACAGTTGCCCCAAGGCGCTTTATATTGTAAGGCAAGGCCATACAATAATTATGTAAAACCCCAACGGTCAAAACGACCCCCTGTGAGCAAGCACTTGGCTACAGTGGGAAGGAAAAACTCCCTTTTAACAGGAAGAAACCTCCAGCAGAACCAGGCTCAGGGAGGGGCAGTCTTCTGCTGGGACTGGCTGGGGCTGAGGGAGAGAACCAGGAAAAAGACATGCTGTGGAGGGGAGCAGAGATCGATCACTAATGATTAAATGCAGAGTGGTGCATACAGAGCAAAAAGAGAAAGAAACAGTGCATCATGGGAACCCCCCAGCAGTCTACGTCTATAGCAGCATAACTAAGGGATGGTTCAGGGTCATCTGATCCAGCCCTAACTATAAGCTTTAGCAAAAAGGAAAGTTTTAAGCCTAATCTTAAAAGTAGAGAGGGTGTCTGTCTCCCTGATCTGAATTGGGAGCTGGTTCCACAGGAGAGGAGCCTGAAAGCTGAAGGCTCTGCCTCCCATTCTACTCTTACAAACCCTAGGAACTACAAGTAAGCCTGCAGTCTGAGAGCAAAGCACTCTATTGGGGTGATATGGTACTATGAGGTCCCTAAGATAAGATGGGACCTGATTATTCAAAACCTTATAAGTAAGAAGAAGAATTTTAAATTCTATTCTAGAATTAACAGGAAGCCAATGAAGAGAGGCCAATATGGGTGAGATATGCTCTCTCCTAGTCCCCGTCAGTACTCTAGCTGCAGCATTTTGAATTAACTGAAGGCTTTTCAGGGAACTTTTAGGACAACCTGATAATAATGAATTACAATAGTCCAGCCTAGAGGAAATAAATGCATGAATTCGTTTTTCAGCATCACTCTGAAACAAGACAGTATTACTAGAGGTCAGGGTAATGCCATCCAGAGTAAGGATCTGGTTAGACACCATGTTTCTAAGATTTGTGGGGCCAAGTACAATAACTTCAGTTTTATCTGAGTTTAAAAGCAGAAAATTAGAGGAAATTAGATAAAGCTGGGTATCATCTGCGTAACAATGAAAATTTAAGCAATGACTTAGGCAATAACTGCCTAAGGGAAGCATGTATAAAGTGAATAAAATTGGTCCTAGCACAGAACCTTGTGGAACTCCATAATTAACTTTAGTCTGTGAAGAAGATTCCCCATTTACATGAACAAATTGTAATCTATTAGACAAATATGATTCAAACCACCGCAGCGCAGTGCCTTTAATACCTATGGCATGCTCTAATCTCTGTAATAAAATTTTATGGTCAACAGTATCAAAAGCAGCACTGAGGTCTAACAGAACAAGCACAGAGATGAGTCCACTATCCGAGGCCATAAGAAGATCATTTGTAACCTTCACTAATGCTGTTTCTGTACTATGATGAATTCTAAAACCTGACTGAAACTCTTCAAATAGACCATTCCTCTGCAGATGATCAGTTAGCTGTTTTACAACTACCATTTCAAGAATTTTTGAGAGAAAAGGAAGGTTGGAGATTGGCCTATAATTAGCTAAGATAGCTGGGTCAAGTGATGGCTTTTTAAGTAATGGTTTAATTACTGCCACCTTAAAAGCCTGTGGTACATAGCCAACTAACAAAGATAGATTGATCATATTTAAGATCGAAGCATTAAATAATGGTAGGGCTTCCTTGAGCAGCCTGGTAGGAATGGGGTCTAATAGACATGTTGATGGTTTGGATGAAGTAACTAATGAAAATAACTCAGACAGAACAATCGGAGAGAAAGAGTCTAACCAAATACCGGCATCACTGAAAGCAGCCAAAGATAACGATACGTCTTTGGGATGGTTATGAGTAATTTTTTCTCTAATAGTTAAAATTTTGTTAGCAAAGAAAGTCATGAAGTCATTACTAGTTAAAGTTAATGGAATACTCAGCTCAATAGAGCTCTGACTCTTTGTCAGCCTGGCTACAGTGCTGAAAAGAAACCTGGGGTTGTTCTTATTTTCTTCAATTAGTGATGAGTAGAAAGATGTCCTAGCTTTACGGAGGGCTTTTTTATAGAGCAACAGACTCTTTTTCCAGGCTAAGTGAAGATCTTCTAAATTAGTGAGACACCATTTCCTCTCCAACTTACGGGTTATCTGCTTTAAGCTACGAGTTTGTGAGTTATACCATGGAGTCAGGCACTTCTGATTTAAAGCTCTCTTTTTCAGAGGAGCTACAGCATCCAAAGTTGTCTTCAATGAGGATGTAAAACTATTGACAAGATACTTTATCTCACTTACAGAGTTTAGGTAGCTACTCTGCACTGTGTTGGTATATGGCATTAGAGAACATAAAGAAGGAATCATATCCTTAAACCTAGTTACAGCGCTTTCTGAAAGACTTCTAGTGTAATGAAACTTATTCCCCACTGCTGGGTAGTCCATCAGAGTAAATGCAAATGTTATTAAGAAATGATCAGACAGAAGGGAGTTTTCAGGGAATACTGTTAAGTCTTCTATTTCCATACCATAAGTCAGAACAAGATCTAAGATATGATTAAAGTGGTGGGTGGACTCATTTACATTTTGAGCAAAGCCAATAGAGTCTAATAATAGATTAAATGCAGTGTTGAGGCTGTCATTCTCAGCATCTGTGTGGATGTTAAAATCGCCCACTATAATTATCTTATCTGAGCTAAGCACTAAGTCAGACAAAAGTTCTGAAAATTCACAGAGAAACTCACAGTAACAACCAGGTGGACGATAGATAATAACAAATAAAACTGGTTTTTGGGACTTCCAATTTGGATGGACAAGACTAAGAGTCAAGCTTTCAAATGAATTAAAGCTCTGTCTGGGTTTTTGATTAATTAATAAGCTGGAATGGAAGACTGCTGCTAATCCTCCGCCTCGGCCCGTGCTACGAGCATTCTGACAGTTAGTGTGACTCGGGGGTGTTGACTCATTTAAACTAACATATTCATCCTGCTGTAACCAGGTTTCTGTAAGGCAGAATAAATCAATATGTTGATCAATTATTATTGATCAACATATTGCACACAACATGTGCATTGCGCACAACATGTGCGCAAAGCATTCATAATACATCCGTAATACTGCCGTGATAATCTTAATGTGTCAGATCAGTTTCCTCACTACATTTGTTATATAACCGTGATTGTTCATCATATATTCGCTATATATTATTAATATATCCGTAATTCATACTGGGACATTTGTCTTTTTTGGCCATTTTTGTTGCGGACGACAACGAACGCCCGCAATTTGTATACTCAATTCATGCGCAATTAATCCTCTCCCCAGTGGGACAGGGCCCTTAGTGAGATGAGATTGGTGGCGGAGGCACACTTTGCCAAGCCACAAAATAGATCAGAGTTATAAAATGCAGCTTGATCACACTCTGGCAAAGGAATTTGGGGTAAAGTGCAGTCTGAGCAGTGCAGGTGTAACGGAGGCCAGCAGGTGTCGCTGTGCAGATGTAGTTAGTAAACCTCACTCCCAACAGCTCAAAAGGATTCTCTGGTCACAAGGCCAGAGCCCTGGGTTTTAGCCTTCTGGTTAGAGAGTCTGACTCCCATGCCGGAGCTCGTGAGTTCGCGTCCCAAGGGGAGCAAATGGGCGGAGTCAAAACAACACAACGCAGAGTGAGGCCGCCACACAGGCAGCCATGTTTCAGTCACTCTTATAACAATCATCTCTATTATAGTAATTATTACTAGCAGACAAATTCACAGCTAAGTCCACCACTGTTAGAATGTTCCTAATATCCCTAATGGATCTTACCTTAAGAGTCTGTCTGTATTCTTAGATAGCAAACACTTGCCTAGTAATTATTATAATAGTGGTTGAGTTTTGAGCAGTGCAGTGGCTTAGTGGTTAGCACTGCTGCCTGGCAGCAAGAAGGTTGTGGGATCACTTCCCACCTGATGCCTTTCTGTGTGGAGTTTGCAAGTTTTCGCTGTATTCAGCCAGGTTTCCTTCAGGTGCTCCAGCTTTCTCCCACATCCAAAAGACATGCATGTTAGGTGAATTAGAAACTTTAAATTTATAGTTGTGCATGCACGTGTGAATAAATAGGGTGGTGGCCAAGTGGCTAGTGTGCTTATTTCGGTGCAGAAGGATCCTGGTTTGAATCCCACCCCTGCCACATTTCTCTGTGCAATGTGGAGTTGTGTCAGGAAGGGCATCCGGTATAAAACTTGCGTCAATTAATCATGCAGATCCACCTTGGATTTGGTAGCAGACCAAATGTGGGCAAGCAGTAGACTGGCATCCTGTTCAGGGTGTACCCTGCTACATGCCTGCTGGGATAGACTCCAGCCCCACCATGACCCTTAATTGGACTAACAAATACAGAAAATTAATGGATGTTTGATTTTTTTTTTTTCCAGATATTTTTGTCCATAACTATGACAATGTTGGCTGCTGTTCTAATAACTATAAGGAAATTGTTGTTATCTGAGTACAAATCTACGAAAAGACTCTTACAGAATGAGGTCTTAGTAACACTGCCAACAATTTTTATGATAGTGGTTGAGTTAGTTATGTATGTATTCATGCCAGCTATTATAATAATTATTACAATAATGATTGAGTTTGGCAGGAAATTTGTGCCTATTATTGTAATACTTGTATTACTTGGAAAGCAATTGTTATTCGATGTAGATTCTGGAAAAGCACTTGTACATACAGTGCTGCTTGAAAGATTGTGAACCATTTGAGCTTTAACATATTTGAAATTTTTTAGGGCGTCAAAAAAAGAAAACAAAAATTTGGGCTTTTTATATTACAATTTCTGAAATTATCCCCTTTAAACTCACAGTGAAAAGTAATCTTGGCATCATGAATTAAAATAAATAAAAATCTAAAAGCCAAAATAATGGTGTGAATAAGTAAGTTCCCCCTTTTTATTATAACACATATAAACCATCACTTTCACATCCAGTTTTCTTAAGACGAATCAAGGGATGGATACATGAACATTTCCAAGACACTGATTATGTCTTGGACTTTATTTGCATCAATTATGAAGAAATACAAACAGTACGGCACTTCATGATGAAGCGCTATAGAGAAGGATTTGTTCTGAAAAGTTCAGCTCCAATTTGCCAGAAGGCACAACGGAGATGCAAGCCTGGATTTGATCTTTTTTTTTTTTTTTATTGAAAGAGAATTCTTACCTGCTCCACTACGAAGCTGTGAGTGTTGATGCAAAATGCAAAACTTGCACAGACAATTTTGTCTGTTACTGTAATAATTATTTGGAATGTTGTCTAAGAATCTATGGACAGACTCTCCAGGCAGTTGGTGCAAAGTCACTCCTGCAGGATTCTTTTTTAAGATTTGCTTATTTACAGCTTTTATTTTGAGGAGCCTTTAATCTGCATTGTTCCTTGATGTTTCTAGAACACAAAGACACAAGTGGTGCTCAAGAAGATGTAAGGTGGTTGTCGATCAGAATCAAAGTGGTGCTGCGCTCCTTATCCCTCTCACATATCTCTCTTTGTTTGACCCCTACTTACTTAACAGTCTTCTCCAAAGTCTATCTGGAAAAGCAGGTAAAGCTGTAACATTTGTACGATGAGCACTCGTCATTTTTCAGTATCTGTCAGGATGCGTGTGTCATCGCCTACACATTCTCACATCCTGGCTGCAGTCCTCATCATGTGCCCTGACCTCTCCATATGACGACACAACAGTGACCCCTATGGGCTGATGAGGGAGATACACTCTATTACTGAGGGACATGACATTTACAAGAAGCTGTCTTCTCCAGAATACTCCACACACACAAAAAAAGTTGGTAACAGCAAAAGCAAAAACGAGTGCACAGAATTCATTCTTTCATGTTGCAGTTTTCCTGACTAATTTCACACTTTTTGTTTTTTTTTTGACAGCCAAGAAATGTAAAATTGCAATTTAGGCAAGGAAATTGCAATTTGTAGCTGTAATTGACACTAATAAACTGTTTTTTGCCTTCTTTCCCCCTTGGATCATGTGCTAATCAAAATGTGAAGTAGTAAAGATGGCACTAACGGGCGTGATAAGCGGCTAATGAAAGAGGGGACAGTAATGGATATACTCCTGCTAATAAGTTCCTGTTCATTAGAGCGTGCGCGCTGTACCCTCCTCTTGTCTCGCCTGTTTCATTTGACTGACAGCTCTGACAGGCTTCGCCGTCAAAGGGAAACTATTGACCGCATCATCAAACGGAGCATTAATATTTCACAGTTCTGCTAAGCAAATTATCAGCATTTTTATAAATGGATCAGTAGTGTACTATTATTGGAGAGGGACATAAGCCTCGACTTGACACTTTATTTAAAAATAGACGACACTGTCTGTAATGCCGGCGTTTTGATGACATTTTCTTGTAGCTGGCAGGATGTTTTATTGCTTCTCGCAATGGCGGTGGGCTGATTCTCACAGAGTGGAAGTGATATGACAGACTTTGATCTCTACCCCCCCTTGCTCTCGCTCTTGCTATTTCCCCAGTGGAACTCTGCATATGTCGACCCACATCCACCCTGTAGAAGCCATGAAATGAGATGCCAAATACGAGTCTGTCCCCACGACATGCCAAAAAGTTTAAAAAAGTATGAGAGAAAAGAACAAAAAAAAAAAGAAGGAATCAGGGCCGAACGGTTGGCCGTAATGAGAAGGATATGGCTTCAGTTTACTGCTGATGGGCTTATTAATCTTACTGCAATAAAATCTGGTCAGGCATTCTCAGCAGGACAGCGCCGAATGCATCTTATGTCGCAAATTACACCCTGGAGGGACCGTAACCTTTAAAAAGAGGATGGGAAAGTGCTGCTGAAAGAGCCAGAAAATAGCACCTGTGTTACAAATAGGCGGCAGAATGCTGTGGGGAAGGCCAGAGGTGAATAACCTGTGTAGGTGGGATTGTGTCAGAGCGATTGGGAGTGATAGATCAGGAGTGATGGGTCTTGCCAGGAGGGCTGCAGTGATCTGCTATGAGGAGAGACGAGGGCAAGTCTGTAAGATAATCATGCGAACTCTGGATTCCCTCATTACCACAGTGGCTGAGCTGTGGGCAAGAGTCCAGCTCTCACACACACACACACACACACACACACACACACACACACACACACACACACACACACACACACACACACACACACACACACACACACACATACACAGGGAGAGAAAGTGAGCTCCCCAAGTGGTATCAGTGAGAGTCCTCACAGAGAGTGCAGACATATAGGGATTTATGAGGTGAAATATCATGCTGTAGGGATAACAAGAGGCACTTGGAGTGCATAATGTCCTGCCATGATGTTGAAGTAGACTGATGACTGAAATAGAATCCTCTCTCTGTTTGTCCAGAGAAGTACAGTGGAAATGTGTTCGCTGTATATATAAAAGTTGAGCCAACTTATTATGGAGAAAAGCAGCTTTGATGCTTTTGTCTGCAACAAAAGGTTTAGTGACCTTGACTTTGCAGATGATGCTGCAATCTTTGGGGGTAATCAAATCAAAGTGAAAGTGTTCAAGAGTGATCTCAACACTGACATTCAACCATTTGAGGTAGAGGGACACCTGGACAGAGCTTGTGGAATCATGAGGTCACTGCACAGAGGTATTTGGCAAAGCGGATAGCTTTGTAGAAGAATGAAGGTCCAAGTCTTTAGGGTTCTGCTGCTACGTTTCTTACTGTACGTTTGCAACCGTATAACAGCATGAATGTTTGCAAATGATCAGGCACGAGGGGATTATTCCCATTCTAATTCAATTCCATCATTTGCACGGTTTATTTTTCTGTAGGTAATTCAGTCGGCAAGGCTTACCATCGAGCTGAGGGAGCATGGCTCCAACAGCGGTCAGGGCGCGGAGTAATCCATCAAATGTGAAAATCCATCAAATGTGAAACATTAATTCTGTATCAGAACCCACATTGATATTTTCATATGGTAGCATAAATTCACTAATTTCAGTGACATCGGTACCTGACTTTCTTACACTCTCAGCTAACAGCGCTAATGGCTAGCAGTGCACGCAGCCAGTGTTCTGACAAATTACGCATCTCGTCGCATAAATCAACAGCTCCGCATCCTGAAAATACTGTGCATGCAGGACAGGAATGATATTCGACAGGAATGACATCTCGTTAGAACACCAGTCAGGGAGCAGAGTAATACATCCAAATGTGAAACAGTCAAATATTTTGCCACCGCTACCCTAGTATTATGTGGTTTGAAATCTCACACGATTTACCAATCAGATTCACAGAAAAAAATGTAATTGGATTAGAATTAGTGACTAGGGCACAGAGAACAATCCTTTGTGCACAGTTCTGTGCATTCCACTGGCAGAATACAGTATAATTATTCACCATTTGCCTAAATACCGTTGATGGAAAAATAATTAAATGTCTGAAATAGCAGATTTTTTTTTTCCATTGCTAGCTATGTGTCATCCATTTTCACACAGAATGGATCACATCAGATGTAATCAACACACACAGACTCCAAGATGTGTCCGTGTGTCTCTGTATGTGTTTGTGTTACAAAGTGTGACACAGGATGAGTACAAAATTAATACACTGGAATTTGATTCCATCTTTCTTCTCATTCTGTGGTTCTCATTAAAGAAACTAATTTACACCAGTTCTCGTGAAAATTATTGCAGCCTCCATGTGAAAATGACGTTATAGTACAAACAATGACAGTAATGATCTTGAGTCACACTAAAATGTACTTTATATCAGATTGATTCTAGCATTCTAGGCCAAGCTGAAAACTGAATTACCTTTGTTGATAAGAGAAGCTTTGATTACTTTATTTTATTTACTTTATTTTGTTGTACGCTTTTTTGCTTTAGTGTGTTTCTGATGTTCTTGTTTGAATATAAATACCATGTTGTCCAATCAAGCAACAAAATCAAAAGTACAGTGAGACTGATGATTGTTGTGCTGTCATGGACAAAACCTTTTAATGAATTTTTGTGGTTAAAAAAAAAAAAAAACACGTGCTCTTACTCAGCATGGAAAATTGCAGAACTATGGTCCACACATGGAGACGTTTGT
Organism: Thalassophryne amazonica; assembly: GCF_902500255.1. Classification (NCBI taxonomy): domain Eukaryota; kingdom Metazoa; phylum Chordata; class Actinopteri; order Batrachoidiformes; family Batrachoididae; genus Thalassophryne; species Thalassophryne amazonica. The sequence goes on from NC_047110.1 coordinate 83,103,877, forward strand.
TTGTAATGAAACATTGACAACGTAACATAAAACTCTTTCATGCTATCTGCTTAGCACCAGATATAACCAGAGATTCAAAAGAAGGCTAAGGCCTTATGCAGACAGCAGTGATATGGGTGGCACAGGGGATTAGTGGTTAGCGCTGTTGTCTCACAGCAAGAAGGTCGCAGGATCGATTCCCATTTGGTTCTTTCTGTGCAGAGTTTGCACATTCTCTTCGTGTTCACATGGGTTCATTACAGGTTCTCCAGATTCCTCCCATTTCTAAAAGACATGAAGGTTAGATGAACTGGAAATTTTGAATTGACTCTTGGTGTTTGTATGTTTGTGCGTGCACCATTGTGACTGAGTTTGCCTGTCTGTATGTGGCCCTGTGACAGACTGGCATCCTGCCCAGGATGTACTTGGCCTTTCACCCTATGACTGCCCCCTCCCCCGTGAATCTTGTTTGGAGTAAGCTGGTATAGGAAATGAATAACAGTGAGGTCCATTGGTGCTGGTGATTATCTCTGGGATTTCACGGCGTGAAGCGGATAATAGTGTACAACTCCCTTTGCATGGGATGCTAGTCCTTCCCCAGCCAAGGTGTATACCCATTTACAGCTGAGTGCACTGTGAAGATGCAGATTAAGTGTTTTATCAAGGGACTCAGAGGGGTAGCATGAGCAATATTCAAACCCAAGTCTACATTTTGGAAAGCCAGCACCTAATCCACTGAGCCACCTGCTCTCTTCATAGTATACAAATTCATGCAAATACGACAGTAACTCCACATGAGGTGTCAGTGATGTGAAGATGAGCGTTCCACTGCTTATCATCAATAACACACAGCCACCACCCAAGAAGGCTCTCATCATTAGTGGAGAAATATATGCAAATATGGCAGTGAAACCCATATTGCAGTTTTTTTCTCCACATGAGGTACTCATGATGTGATTATCTACTTTCTTGTGTACATAAGAATGTGCCAATAAACAGAGATACATACAGACACAATAACAACCACGAAATATCCCTTACAGAATCTCCACAAGTGAGGTGCATAAAAGGTATTAAAGTATTTAATAAAATGTATGCTATATTTATATTGATGATTATGTGGCGTTATATATCCACAGTCGTTTTTGTCTTCAGCTGGAAAAAAGACCTCTCAAAATACATGATATTGTATTCAGAAGCCCATGACAACATACGATGTTTCCCGACTGTGTGGTACAGGAAGAAAAACTCAATTCAAATTCTTATGTAGGCACCGTGAAAGAAACCTGACATAGCCTAGTTTCACACAGAGTTCTTCTCATTTCAGTCTGTTACACAACTCAAACTTTCTCAGAGTGACTTCAATTATAGTCACAATGCTGTTAGTGCATCAGGTCCCAGGAGGTGTGGCAGTGGTTGCACAATGCTGCAGATCAGATTCGGATCACAGATCAAACATGTTATATTTTGCCCAAGCCCTAATTGGCATCAGACAAAAATAGAATTGAATTTGTCTGGTCTCTGTGATTATAGGGAAGCTATGTACACAAAGTGAAAAAGTTTGGAAAAAATACTTTTTTGGATGCTTGGATACATTTTTTATTGTTATTATTATTATTTATCTGTTTTTGTTGTCTCCAGGATTACGTAAAAACAAGTGGGCTAGCATTAAGTTAATCTTGATGGAGTGGTGGGACACAAGACAAGGAAGAACATCTTCAATTTTCAAAAGATCTTTATTTCTTTATGACAGTAATGTTGATTTCTTTTGATATTTTTTTTTTTCTTTGCATCAAAAGTGTTAAATAGTAGCCTGGCATAGCCAGAATAATTGTCATATTGAGAAGTACACTCAACAAAAATATAAACGTAACACTTTTGGTTTTGCTCCCATTTTGTATGAGATGAACTCAAAGATCTAAAACTTTTTCCACATACACAATATCACCATTTCCCTCAAATATTATTCACAAACCAGTCTAAATCTGTGATAGTGAGCACTTCTCCTTTGCTGAGATAATCCATCCCACCTCACAGGTGTGCCATATGAAGATGCTGATTAGACACCATGATTAGTGCACAGGTGTGCCTTAGACTGCCCACAATAAAAGGCCACTCTGAAAGGTGCAGTTTTATCACACAGCACAATGCCACAGATGTCACAAGATTTGAGGGAGCGTGCAATTGGCATGCTGACAGCAGGAATGTCAACCAGAGCTGTTGCTCATGTATTGAATGTTCATTTCTCTACCATAAGCCGTTTCCAAAGGCGTTTCAGAGAATTTGTCAGTACATCCAACCAGCCTCACAACCACAGACCATGTGTAACCACACCAGCCCAGGACCTCCACATCCAGCATGTTCACCTCCAAGATCGTCTGAGACCAGCCACTCGGACAGCTGCTGAAACAATCGGTTTGCATAACTAAAGAATTTCTGCACAAACTGTCAGAAACCGTCTCAGGGAAGCTCATCTGCATGCTCGTCGTCCTCATCGGGGTCTCGACCTGACTCCAGTTCGTGGTCGTAACCGACTTGAGTGGGCAAATGCTCACATTCGCTGGCGTTTGGCACATTGGAGAGGTGTTCTCTTCACGGATGAATCCCGCTTCACACTGTTCAGGGCAGATGGCAGACAGCGTGTGTGGCGTCGTGTGGGTGAGCGGTTTTCTGATGTTAATGTTGTGGATCGAGTCGCCCATGGTGGCGGTGGGGTTATGATGATGGGCAGGCGTCTGTTATGGACGAAGAACACAGGTGCCTTTTATTGATGGCATTTTGAATGCACAGAGATACCGTGACGAGATCCTGAGGCCCATTGTTGTGCCATACATCCAAGAACATCACCTCATGTTGCAGCAGGATAATGCACGGCCCCATGTTGCAAGGATCTGTACACAATTCTTGGAAGATGAAAATGTCCCAGTTCTTGCATGGCCGGCATACTCACCGGACATGTCACCCATTGAGCATGTTTGGGATGCTCTGGACCGGCGTATACGACAGCGTGTACCAGTTCCTGCCAATATCCAGCAACTTCGCACAGCCATTGAAGAGGAGTGGACCAACATTCCACAGGCCACAATTGACAACTTGATCAACTCTATGCGAAGGAGATGTGTTGCACTGCATGAGGCAAATGGTGGTCACACCAGATACTGACTGGTATCCCCCCTCCCCCCCCAATAAAACAAAACTGCACCTTTCAGAGTGGCCTTTTATTGTGGGCAGTCTAAGGCACACCTGTGCACTAATCATGGTGTCTAATCAGCATCTTGATATGGCACACCTGTGAGGTTGGATGGATTATCTCAGCAAAGGAGAAGTGCTCACTATCACAGATTTACACTGGTTTGTGAACAATATTTGAGGGAAATGGTGATATTGTGTATGTGGAAAAAGTTTTAGATATTTGAGTTCATCTTATACAAAATGGGAGCAAAACCAAAAGTGTTGCCTTTATATTTTTGTTGAGTGTAGTTAGTAAAATATCGGTTCATTTTTGATTCCCAAGGGGTGTTATAAATGGAAGTAGATCGAAATATCTCTGGACGCAGTTGGCTGGACTCACAACAAAATGTATGATGTACGCTAAGCAGTGCATCATATGGATACTCATATGGATTGTTAGCTTTGACTGAATCAGTTTAAATAAGGTAACAAGCAACTACGAACGTGAACGACAAAATTTCATTAATAAAAGAGCTGCGAGAATTGTAGCTTGGTGCGTTATTTGCACTGGTGTTGTCATATGAAGTCAACACTACATCAACTTGCAAATTAGCTTCAGTAACCACAGTTAGGCTAGGCAGCTACATACAACTTGATATAGCTTGGAGTTCAAAATAAACAGACCTTTGGTTTGACATTATTTAGCTCAAGTTTTTCTGTTTTGTTTTTTGTTGTTTTTTTCCAAAATCTGAATATATAAAGAAATATAAATATATGAATGTCATAAAACACATACCTAAAAAAAAAAAATGAAAGCCTACTCATGGTTCTAGTGTTTAAAGAAACAGGACTGTACAAAATAATTTTTATGAACAAAAGATTTTGTTGTTGTTGTTGTTGTTGTTGTTATTAATGAGCCAACAAGCACAAAGAGTTGACATCACTCAACAATAGAGTGACTGGAAAAGTCTAATGAAATACAACCAGTTGTCTTATAAATTGCAGAAAACTACCTTCAGCAAATTTAATCAAGTTTTATCATTGAAGATGAAGCTTATTTATACGAGGTCTATTAGAAAAGTATCCGACTTTATTATTTTTTCAAAAACCATATGGATTTGAATCACATGTGATTACATCAGACATGCTTGAACCCTCGTGGGCATGCAAGAGTTTTTTCACGCCTGTCGGTTACGTCATTCACCTGTGGGCAGTCTTTGAGTGAGGAGTGACCCACCCTCTCGTCGTTTTTTCATTGTTTAGGAATGGCTCAGAGACTGCTGCTTTGTTTGATAAAAATTTTTTCAAAAACTGTAAGGCACAACTGAGTGGACACCATTCGATAAATTCAGCTGGTTTTCGGTAAAAATTTTAACGGCTGATGAGAGATTTTGGTCTGGTAGTGTCGCCGTAAGGACGGCCCACGGCGCCTGATGGCGATCTGCGCTTCGAGGCGGCAGCGTCTCACCGTTTCAAGTTGAAAACTTCCACATTTCAGGCTCTGTTGACCCAGTAAGTCGTCAGAGAACAGAGAACTTTCAGAAGAAGTCGGCATGAGGAGTTTATTCGGACATTCCATTGTTAACGGACATTTTGTAATGAAAGAACGTGCGGGCAGAGTCGCATGTCGGGCCGGACCCGACCGCGGGGGGTCGCGACAGGAAAGACACCTCCATTGGAAACCTTAACGGGCAAGTTGGAACATGCCCAAGCTGTTAAACAATTTCTCAGTTACTCACTTGTTGAAAGCCATCAAAAGCCGCCTGAATTTTACAAATGGTTTTCAACACGGAGGTGTTTTTCCTGTCGCGGCGCACACAGATTTGCCGAGTCGTCACGGAAACGACTCGGCGAATTTGCGCGCACGTCTTTCAATAAAAAATGTCCTTAAACAGTGGAATGTCCACATAAAGTCCTCATGCCGGCCTCTTCTGAATCTTCTCTGTTCTCTCACGACGTCCTGGGTGAATTAAGCCTTAAATTAGGATGTTTTCAGGTCAAAACAGGCCGATGACGGCGCCTGGAAGCGCTGCGCGACATCCCGATCCGTGGGAAGTCCTTACACCGACAGAAACACCCCCTAATCTCTCATCAGCCATTAAACTTTTCACCGAAAACCAGCTTAATTTCTTGAATAGTGTCCACTCGGATATTCCTCACAGGTCCAGAAAAAATTTTGATAAATCAACGCGCGCCGTCTCGAGCAGCGTGTGAAACAAAGGAATTCAGCCAAGAGGGCGGGACCACATCTCACTAAAGGCCTGCCCACAGGGAAATGACGTCACCAACACGCGTTTTTTCACACGCATGCGCACGAGGGTTCAAGCATGATTGGTGTAATCGCATGTCATTCAAATCCATATAGTTAAAAAAAATAATAAAAGGGTCGGTTTATTGTCTAATAGACCTCGTATTTATTAACACTAAATATTTCTCATTTCTTTGGAAGTGAGACAAAGGAACACCTCTGTTTCGGCATGTCAGAGGACAGGTTTGGACATGTGCAGCTCTCCACAATTTCACTGATACTTACTGGACTGGTAAGCATTGAAAGCCGAGATAGACATGTCCAAACTTGTCCTCTGACACGCCAAAACGGAGGTGTTCCTTTGTCTCGCTTCCAAAGCGAATCGGTCATGATGTGCGAAGCCTCCGCACGGCTTTCCATGACAAAATCTCTTGTTAAAAGTGAAATCTGCCGGAAAATGGCTGATGTCCAGCTCTTGTGATAACCAGAGAAAGAGTACACGACGGTCTCGTATCCACAGAGCCATCTGTTTAGAAATGGTCCGGTGGCTTGTGCCGTGTCGTCTCAGCTCGGAGCGCGGCGCGCTGAGCGTCCTTAAAGGGGTCCTTAAAGCTGTACTAACAGACCTTATTCTCTGTGAAGCCCGTAAAATTTTCACCGAAAGCCAGATAAATTTTTTGAATAGTTTCCAGGTGCCAGTCTCTAACAGCTTCTGAAAAAATTCTGATGGAAAAAAAACCCAAATCATTCCGCCATTTCCAGACAATGAAAATCCGATGACGGGGCGGGACCACTCCTACCACAAGGCGTGCTCACAGGCGAATGACGTCACCGACAGGCGTGGAAAAACTCACGCATGCGCACAAGGGTTCAAGTTTGTCTGACGTGAAAACATATGAATCAAATTCATATAGTTAAAAAATAAAAATAAAAAGGTACGATACTTTATGGACAGACCTCGTATATATATAAGTTTTATTTAAGTTTTAGGTGCATTAACTGAAACCAAGACTGTTTTCATTAATATATTTGCTGTGTTTCTTTTTAAGCTTACACTCTACTAAGGCGTCCCTTCAGTTGCTCCCTTGTTTTTACTCAGGGCCACCACTGCAAATTTTGCACAAGTTTTACACCAGATGCCCTTCTTCACACAACTCCACATTATGTGGAGAAACATGGCAGGGATGGGTTTTGAACCAGGAACCTTCCTCACTGAAACTAAGAGCACAAACCACTTGGGCACCACTCATGTGGGGAACTCTACTGAGTGACCCTTTTTTTATTTCTATATCGACATGTCATGTTTATTTTTCTCTGTCTCTCTTGATTTTTTTTTTTTTGGGGGGGGGGGGATTTCATGAACATAAGTTTAAAAAATATATATTGTTTTGCCTGATTTAAATAGTGGATGAATAAATCTGTGATAAAACATCCTTTAAAGTGTTTTTTCACACACTCTTCAGTGACAGCACGTCTTGTGGATGTCACAAATAGAAAAACACAACACCTGACAAAATGAGAGTTATTTAAAGAAAATATCTGCACATAATAAAATTTCATTTGATTCTCCATTCTTGTCACGGTGGTGCAAGGCTCACTGGGATTTGTGGTAATGCAAACCAAAGTTAACTGTCACCTGTCAGTCTCCACTCATACCTGTGGATGTGACGTGTCGAAGGAAGCTATTTTTAGCACTGATCAAAGTTCGAGACAGTTGATTATAATGATGAGGCCATCCAGAGCTCTGGGTAAGGCTAAATTTAACTTTGCTTAAATTGTAATCGTCCCCAAAACAAAAGCTAAGTCTCTAACTGGAAAGGTCAAGACTCAAACAGGAATTAGAAGAAGCACTTTAGACATTTAGATCTTTGCTTTTGCAGCAAATCTTTCTATGTCTTTAAGCACACGGCCAAAAAGGTTTTTCATAAAAAGTAAAAAAGTGTACAAATTCTCTCGTGTCCTCTTACAGTATCTACACTGTCAGCAACTCATTTGTCACGATGAAAGAAGGGAAACAAATGTGCTGCATAACAACACACGGGAAACTTTCTCTAAAGGTTAAGCCTTATTTTGAGCAAACGTATGAGCAGTCAATTTAACGTTCCCTCTGTGGGCTGTGAATATGGTTGTGTCCCTCCTGTGTGCGTGTTCCGGTGATTTTCAGTTTCAGAGGGAGCCCACAGAGAATGCAAACATTCTGTCAGGTGTCCATGGACGTGCGTGGGTGTACAGTATGCAAATGATTACCTGGTATGAGCCTGAAACAGCAGCCAATGGGAACAGGACGAGGAAGTTAGGATAAAACACCTATTGTTGTGGGGCTGCACCTAGTGTGACTGCATGCTCACGTCTATTCATTCACACATTTCAGAAGCATAAAGCTCACCTGGTGAGCAGTGTTTGTTTTGTTTTTTAAGTACACCTATCGGATTCTACAGAGTTACCATTTGGCGTCGGATCTCAAGGGAATCTATCAAGCTTGGTTGAATCCTTTCCTCCGGCTCTGGTAGGCTGACATAGTAGTGTTGAGCAACCAGCAGCAATTTAAAACAGAAAGTTCAAGTTCATATTTGCCTTGTTATGCAATCTGTTACTTCAACAAGAAAGAGCTTTTTTTCATGAAATTCAAAGGTCAGACTTGACATTTTGGAGAAAAGAACAATGACATAATGTAATTCTATAATGATAATTATATCTGCCAAGGATGTAATAAAATCATTGGCATTTATTTATTTGCCTGTCTGTCTGTTAGCAGGATTCCATCAAAATTACTGCACTGTTTTTGACAAAATTTTCACTGCAGATAGGTATTGGGCTATAGAAGACTCCATTCAGTTTTGGAGGTGATCCGGATCAGGATCAAGATTTTGTCTTATATAGGCTTTGAAGGATTAAGTAAAAAAAAAAAAAAAAAAAAAAAAAAACTAGCTCACGGATTCTCACCATATTTGCATCACAAATAGGTATTAGGGCATGGAAGAGTCCACTGAATTTTGGATGTGATCCAGATCCGGATCCAGACTTTGGATCAAAATTTCACTTTATATAGACTTGGAAGAATTCCATCAAAACTACTTCACAGATTCTCACCAAATTTGCACCACAGACACAAGCATTGTGACACTATAGATAACCATGATCATTTATTCTGTCATACTGAATTGCATCTGAAATTTGGCAGAAAATTAGGCAGCATAATTAGTGCAAAACTGAAAACAATAACCTTTGAAAGTAAACACAAATTAACTAACAACTGCATTCAAAGAAAGAACTAAAGGGGATTTTTGCTTGAAGCATTTTCAAAGTTTTGTCATCCTGCAGACTTTAATGCATTGAAACATGCATTTATTTTTTTTCCTGATAAATCAACCACTGTTTTATGTAGTTTATGCAAACATGAGCACAGAGATCATCCACCAAGGATGATAATCACAAGGGAACATTACCCCCAAAAACAGCAACAGAGGAAGTCAGTCAGTATCACACTTGAATCCATCGCTGTCTTTTTGATGTCATAAACTGAGAATATTAAAGCACACACAAAATTGCAGATTTGTTTCAAATTTGACCATCACTTTATTGACCATCTTTCCCAAAAATGTAATCAAAATTAAAAAGTGCTTTTTCAGATAAATTGAAGACAGACAGACGACAGTTACATCATGTAAACCCTTTTCATTGGTTTATGGGCATTTTCAACACAATCAAAAGAAGACAAAGAGGTAATTATAAAGGAATAAAGAACTAAAAAGTACATTTCAGAAATTTACCCACATATCATTGAACTCAGTGGCACAGAACTGTAGACTGGTGATGAGTAAGTGTTAAGTGTTTTGTTGTCTCCTTTTTGTAGCACAAGTATGCAATTGTTTTATTGATGAAAACAAGTCAGTGTCTTGTTGACAAGATACCTGCCGGGCAGGAATCGACACCAGGGAGGGTTAACTCAGAGCATACTGTAAGGCATTTGATGTGACTTGGCAGACTCTCAGCACTTATCTCCCAAGGAAATAGGGACCTTGACTTAGTTTCGTATGAAAGTGAGATTCCAGCTCTTAAACAAGTCTGATGTCTGTCTGTGAAAAAATATGTAACCAGCATTTTGTGTCTTTTACAGTCTACAACTAGAGCACTGCGCTCGTAGAGCGCAAACCTCCTCCGACACTAGTTTCCAATTCCACAAATTTTTACCTTGGAAAAAAGTTTCAAGGTCAAAGTCCTGTTAGAAGTGTCTTTTCATAAGCTAACATATAACACAAAATATAGATCAAAAGGGCTTTTCAATGTTAAAATTAAATCTGCAATATGGATCAGATGTGGATCAATCTTAGTCTACTCATTAAGAGTGCCAGTTTGCACCTCACTGTCACAAATGAGAGTGATTGAGGCACTTTTTATTGAGATATAATGCAAAATGTACACCAAATGGGCTTTTCAATGTTAAATTAAAATGGCCACAAAATCTGTAAAAGACATCAGATCTAGACCAAAAATTGTCAGTCAATAAAGGAAACCATCCTCCATAACACTTTCAAATATAAAAGAAATGTGGTCTTTTGTGACAAAGTTATGAATTAAAATTTGTTCATTGTTAAAGGATAAGGATTTTGTTTTTTCAATTTTCCAGTGTTTTTCCTGACTTTGACCAGTGACCTTGAAAATTGAATCAATTGTTGCAGGATATCAGGATATGAATCCTCTGTAAAAATGTCATAACAATATATAGAATAGAAACTTTAATGTCATTGCACATATATACATGCAATGAAACTCTGCATTTAACCCATCCTTATTACAGTTAGACACAATCCAACCACTAGGAGCAGTGGGCAGATACAGTCCAGCACCCGGGGACCAACTCCAGATGTAGAGACGCTGCCTTGGTCAGGGGCGGAGAAGGAGCAGACCCTAACTAAGCATGTTTTTGATTGATATATGAAATATTGTGGGCTACAGGCTGTTCACAGACAAACAAACAGGGCTAAAATATAACCACCCAACTTTGATGGCAGAGGTAATAAACATAGGACCTGTCTCTGCCAATTACAGTAATGAAAAACAGTTCAGTCCCCTATGTTCACCTGTATTAGTACCACTTGACAACTTAGCTTTACAATACTAGACTGAGTAAACCACACAGTACACTGAGGAAAAAAAAAGTCTACTGGATTTACTTTATTTAAATATTTACATCGGTGGAACATGATCAGAATGTGTCCAAGTAACATAATTTTCATAGGTTTCTAATTTAGAAACAAAGATATTCTAAATGCTGAAATACCAAGACCCTGCATTCTACAATGTTGACAACGGTGTGAAAAGATTTCTGCATCTGAAACTGCACCAAAATTGAATGGATTCTTACTTCACCTGCTGTATGTTACATAAAAATTCATCTGTATGATTATATACAACAAATAATCCAACAGACAATGTCAGATGTAATAAAATCTCAGTTTGCTTGCCAAAGTGAAGTGTTCAAATGCATGTGAAGAAAATAATAGAATACGCTGAACAGCATTTCATAATTCAACGCAACAGTTTATAAAGAAATACTGCATTCTGCTACAGGGAGCAATAATTACTCAACTTATCAAGCATTTATTAAAAACTGGGTTTAAATTTAACAATCTACAAACCGTATGCAACACTCCTCTTGGTGCACTCCTCTTGAGTGAACCAGAATTACTGATGCTCCAGCTTTGAGTGATGCGTGTTGTGCACATCCTATATGAAATAGTGCTGCAGCTGTTTCACAGCTGGATGAGTTGTTCAGATTATCTTTAATAAGTGGAGATTGTGACAACCTGACAAACATAAGTCTCTTCAGTGGAAAAATCAGCAAACCATTATTAGTTCACTGCTAACAAATTCAATGATGGTTGGATGGATGGACGGGTCTGAAAATAACAGTCAATGCAGATTATTGTGATCAGCTGGACTGGAATTCCCATGAACAACAGATTAAAACAATGATGCCTTCAGTCTGGAAATGGCACATATTCCAACAGCATTTTTCCATCTGATGCAGATGCAAAAAGCGCTTTACAATGATGCCCTACATTCATCCATTCACACACTGGGAGCTACTTGGTGATGAAGGAGCTTGCTCCTTGGCCTCCTTAGTAAGTTTTGACAGGGAGTTGAACTGAAGATCTTCTGGTCACAAGCCCAGTGGTTATAGAAATGGTACATTTTTGTTATCAGTGTAGAAAAGGGGAACCAAATCACAGTGTAGTCCATTTTAACTCATTCCCTTTGTTCAGTCATCTTATTATCACTGGTCTTGTCTATGTATCTATATTTCTGTTGACATACTTAAAAACGATTAGGAAACCAATCACTTTCAGTTACTTTAAAAGGTACTCTATGGAGGATCAGGTGTCATCTAATGGTGAAGTAGTGCATTTGTATTCAGCTGTCACCTGTCATGATTTTGTTTCTCTTCACATTTTCACTTTTTCAACAACAGGGATTTACACTCCATTGACATCTTTTGTGATAAGCAACATGACCGATTATATGAGAGTTGTAAAACTTATTAGCAACCAGTAACAACTACTCTTTGCTCTTTTTACTTTAGTCTTCCATCCGTGCTGCAAAATTTCAAAGACAGAGGAGTAAGTATACCCCTTTTGGGTGACTGTGTCAATAAGGTGTTGTAACATGGCAGCCCAAAATGAGGGGGCCCACCGCCGGGTAGATATATACTCATTCTAAACTCATGAAACGCATCAATTTATTGTTGCCAGCACTTATTATACAAATAATGAATGTTTATGAGTTCAATGGTACGAAACAAAAGCTGAAAAATGAAAAACGAAAAAAAAAACCTCATGAAATATTCGTACCATTGAACTCATAAACATTCATTATTTGTTTTATATAACTGCTAAAATAGATCATTGTCATTTGATATTTTATTAATTTATAAACAACAGAAAAGGGACTTACATTTTGGTGTTCCACTGTGACGTGTAGTCCAGTGATGCTGTGCACTGACTTTGGACTTCCATAGAAAAAAAAAGACTTTGTGTAGTTCCTCAGTTCAGCCAAAAATCACATCAGCATTTCATGTTAGCAGCTCTTCATGCATCCAGAGGCTTACAGGGGAGTGGATTTTGTGTGTGTGTGTGTGTGTGTGTGTGTGTGTGTGTGTGTGTGTGTGTGTGTGTGTGTGTGTGTGTGTGTGTGTGTGTGTGTGTGTGTGTAGCAGTGTCAGTTAATCAAATCATCATGTCACTGTCCCGTGCGCGCGCCCACGCAACCGGCTCGGTCCAGCTGTACCTCCTCAGTGCAGCAAAAAAAAAACAGTCATGTCAGAAATGAGTCCAGGCTTTCCTTCTCTTCCTGCTAACAACCTCCAGGCAGCACAGTGGATTGGTTTTGTGTGTGCGTGCGCGTGCACGCTCGTGTGGGTGTGCGTGCACAAGCATGCGTGGGCGCGCACGTACTCATGCGCGAGCGCACGTGTTTGCAACGTGCGTGTGCATGAGTATGCGTGCATGTGTGCGCGCACGGGCGTGTGTCCATGCACGAGCATGCTCGCATGTGCGCGTGCACGCATACTCGTGCACGTGCATGCATTCTCGTGCGCGCCTGTGTATGCGTGATCACATGTGCGCGTGTGCACGAGGCCGTGCATGTGCGCATGCACGTGGGAGTGCAATGGTACCAAATGTATGGAACCAAATTTGCACTCTAAATGGAACCGAGCCGCACTCTGAATGCAGTGCAACACAAATGGGATGAATTAATCCATGTCATGTGACATACAAAGCACCAATCAAATCACAAGGATCCACTCAGCCGTTATATAAACACTAATGAACAGTTTATTATGAATGCTACATTCCATTTCTGCTCGTAACCACCTCCCCCGCCCAAATCCTACATACTGTATTGTTAAAGCTGTGATACTTGCATTGTAAATGACCAAATATAACATGTGACTATGTAGGTTGTACCACCAACAGCTGAGGTAATAGACTGCGAGTTAATGCAGTTATGCTGTGCCAGCATCCAATTCAATGTAAGAGTTAAATAAAATCATTTCTTGCAGTGAGCGGCATCAGCTGTGACTCACATACAACACATACTTCACCTCCTGCTGAGGAAACATTAACAGAGCTTGTGGAATTCCAACTGGCTTCATTTCCATGGAATGCAAATATACATATGTGGTTGGGGGGGTCAACACCCTTTATTTTCTTACATGTATACTGAACTGCAAGTAATACTTGAGTAGGACTTATGAAAGCAAATGTATTCTATACAAAATCTTAAACCCAATTAATATAATATTAAGTCGCTGTAATGATTGATATGTTAAGTCTGAGCCATAGTCCCAACAGGAATACAATTACAGATGTAATCAGCATATATGATGTTGTCCGCACTGTAAAAACAAATAAGGTTCACATTAAAATTAAAATGTTGGCTCCCTCAGTATAAAGTATGCAAATACAGAATAACTTTTTTGCTGCTGCACATTTCGTCCTCTCTGCACAATGTGCAGAAACATGTTTGTGCAAAAGTTCATTTTCAGTCTGTCTGTCCGTTCAACACAAATGACTCGTGTCCCTTCACAGCCCCCAGGCCATGGTACATCAGAGTGCAGCAGCTGCAGAATAAGCATCTCTCCGACCATATCCATGGACAGCCAGCTGACCCCTTCCTGGAGCCCAGACTCCTACACTGATGGTGAGGCGTCATTCTGCTCTATGGGATTTGTCTTACTGCACTCTCTTAACATCTTACAACGCATCAAACATGATAACATGTTGTTCCGGCACCTTCTCAAAGAGGCATTCCTATTAAGAGGCAACAATGCAATGTAAAGAACGACTGAATGCTTTTCACCTTGTGCACCCAAAGCTCAAAAAGCCAAAAAGTTTTCATTTTTACCCTAAGCTGCCTTAAATGATCAAATTTCCAAATGTTCAGCATTGAAACCATTAATCCATGTTAGCTACAAGATACACTGGTATACAAATATTTAGAAGCTGCCCACTTCAGAAATAAAATGTGCTATTTTGTATGGATTTTGGCATGTTGAATTCAAATATGACAATAACAGTGGCTTATTGGCTACTGTTTCCAAGATATATAAGGTTTTACATTTTGCGTCTACATAATTATGTGTTATTATTGTGTTAACAGAAGAGTTTTCAGGAAAAATCCTACACATAGGTCTTTTTTTATGTTTCTCTGACTGTTTATATAATTTTCCACCTGTTCTCTTTTTGCAACACTTTAAAAATCAGCAAAAGGGTTATATATTAACCCTTAGTAATATTTCTTAAAACTGCAGCCAATCAACAATTTCAAACAACATTTTCATTCTCAGTGGCCCAAAATTAGTAAAGGTTGAATATCTTTATTTCAGAAGCATTTTGCCTGTAGACCAGTGACATTTGAGTGAAACAGTTATGAGCTTCACTTTTACCTTCCAGTGTTACCCAAGATTATAAGGTCATGTGACCATTTAACAGTTGATATACAGTAGCCAAAATTTTATTTTCAGAAAAATAGCATTGCCACTTGCGTAAATAAATAAGTAAGGCTTGCTTGGAGGTAAGTCAGTCATTCAAATATCCTGGATGCCCTTTAATGTGCTACCAATTACAGTTGGGAGTGACCTATCAATTATAGACCAATATACAATTCAAGTAAAGCCCAAACTGTTGCATTACAATGTAAAAAAAACACAAAAAAAAACTTCTCATATATTCCACTGTAAACAAAGTAAACTATCTCCACTGGTATAGTTGAAAATTTTAATTATGGCAATAGATTGATTCAAGTGCATCAAGTTCATGATTATATAATAAATTTGGTCAATGCATGAGAAAATTGCATTATTTAATTTCATTATTAAGCTCAATTATTAATAAATTATTATTGTCTGTGCATATGGACAGTCTAAGTTGGAACAAATTGAGGTACAAACCATAGTATTTATTAATCACAGATTTGTGCATCAAATGTTCATAAGCAGAGATTTGTGCATATGTGCTGTTTGTGAATAAAACCCAGTTGGTGTATCTTTAATCAGTTTCTTGAGCTTGTCATCCAAAATATCTCCTACATACACCACATGCACTGGGCCAAAAGGTTTACCTTGGTCTGTGACATTAACTTGTAACCAATATTTCTCTCAGATAAATGTCTTTCTCCTTGGCTGGTCCTCAATCATTCCTCCATGTTTTGTCAAAATTGCATTAGTTATTTTTGCTCATGCATGAATGGACAGAAGGATGCTGGACCAAAAGCAGCACCCCATATGGGTGATTCTTAGTCTACGGGCACTTATTATGTCCTTTGATCATATTGTATGAAAAACAGAAAAAAGGGGAAATTTCACACTTTTATAGTTATCTTTACAATGAAAGTGTGTTAAGAAATTTGTTCTAGTAGTCTATGATGACTTTTTCACCTTTTTTCAGCATCATTATATGCAAATATTGCCGTTTTGTGCTTGTCCCACACCCAGACTTTTGATGTTCAATGATAAAAATTAATGGTAAAGAAACTTTTTTTCTAATGTTTTAAAATATCTCTGAATAAAATATCAGTAAAATAATCAAAACATAATTGGGGTATTCAGTGTCATACAACTGTTGTGATTTTTTTAAAACAAAATGTAGTTGTCCCACACTATTGCCGTAATTTCCACCACAACACTGTAATGTCCCTAAACAGTTTGTATGAAAGATTGTTTGGGTAGTTTCTATGGAGATAAACAGTGACATCAGAGCACATGTATATAGCGCCAAATCACAACAAACAGTTGCCCCAAGACGCTTTATATTGTAAGGCAATGGTGTGGTGGAAATTACATTTACAAGGCCAATAGTGCCCGTAGTTAAAGAATCACCCATATACGTGATTGCTACATGGTTGTAATTAGTTCTTTCCATCACTTTCTAAATTAATTTAACACTTTTTATATGTCAATATCAGGTGTCCTGTCTTTGAAGTCTATATTTGTTTCTACTTTGCCATTTGGACGTTAACGTTGAACATCTTTCTTCAGTGTCAATGGTTATGTCCGGTTACGCAAGTCGCCTGTGGCCTCACGAGCCTCCGCCTCAGTTCTGGAGTAAATACCAGGTGTGGGAGTGGCTGCAGCAGACCCTAGACATGCACCAGTTAGATGCCTCCACCATTCCTTTCCACAACTTCGACATGGACGGCCAGCAGCTCTGCAGCCTGAGCTACCAAGACTTCCTGTACGCAGCGGGGAGCCTGGGACCCATTCTGTTCCGCAGCATCAGCGAGCTCAAGTGGAGTGGTGCGTCTGCAGAAAGGGCAAATGCAGTTGATTAGTCTCTGTAAGAGAGACCGTGTGACTCAAGTTGGGTGTGGAAAAGCAGAGTTGTAGTCTTACACACCTCTCTTCAGCTTCTCTCCCCCTGCCATCCCCTCATTACCCCATCCCCGTAGAGACGGTGCCTGCTCCCAGACCACCAATAACCAGCAAAAAGCTATTTAAGCATAAAAATTCAAAAAGAAAAAATAATATAGCACCTTCAACTGCACCACAGACTAAGCACTAAGTTACAGCAGGATGAATATGTTAGTTTAAATGAGTCAACTCCCCCGAGTCACACTAACTGTCAGAATGCTCGTAGCACGGGCCGAGGCAGAGGATTAGCAGCAATCTTCCATTCCAGCTTATTAATTAATCAAAAACCCAGACAGAGCTTTAATTCATTTGAAAGCTTGACTCTTAGTCTTGTCCATCCAAATTGGAAGTCCCAAAAACCAGTTTTATTTGTTATTATCTATCGTCCACCTGGTCGTTACTGTGAGTTTCTCTGTGAATTTTCAGACCTTTTGTCTGACTTAGTGCTTAGCTCAGATAAGATAATTATAGTGGGTGATTTTAACATCCACACAGATGCTGAGAATGACAGCCTCAACACTGCATTTAATCTATTATTAGACTCAATTGGCTTTGCTCAAAATGTAAATGAGTCCACCCACCACTTTAATCATATCTTAGATCTTGTTCTGACTTATGGTATGGAAATTGAAGACTTAACAGTATTCCCTGAAAACTCCCTTCTGTCTGATCATTTCTTAATAACATTTACATTTACTCTGATGGACTACCCAGCAGTGGGGAATAAGTTTCATTACACTAGAAGTCTTTCAGAAAGCGCTGTAACTAGGTTTAAGGATATGATTCCTTCTTTATGTTCTCTAATGCCATATACCAACACAGTGCAGAGTAGCTACCTAAACTCTGTAAGTGAGATAGAGTATCTCGTCAATAGTTTTACATCCTCATTGAAGACAACTTTGGATGCTGTAGCTCCTCTGAAACAGAGAGCTTTAAATCAGAAGTGCCTGACTCCGTGGTATAACTCACAAACTCGCAGCTTAAAGCAGATAACCCGTAAGTTGGAGAGGAAATGGCGTCTCACTAATTTAGAAGATCTTCACTTAGCCTGGAAAAAGAGTCTGTTGCTCTATAAAAAAAGCCCTCCGTAAAGCTAGGACATCTTACTACTCATCACTAATTGAAGAAAATAAGAACAACCCCAGGTTTCTTTTCAGCACTGCAGCCAGGCTGACAAAGAGTCAGAGCTCTATTGAGCCGAGTATTCCTTTAACTTTAACTAGTACTGACTTCATGACATTCTTTGCTAATAAAATTTTAACTATTAGAGAAAAAATTACTCATAACCATCCCAAAGACGTATCGTTATCTTTGGCTGCTTTCAGTGATGCCGGTATTTGGTTAGACTCTTTCTCTCAGATTGTTCTGTCTGAGTTATTTTCATTAGTTACTTCATCCAAACCATCAACATGTCTATTAGACCCCATTCCTACCAGACTGCTCAAGGAAGCCCTACCATTATTTAATGCTTCGATCTTAAATATGATCAATCTATCTTTATTAGTTGGCTATGTACCACAGGCTTTTAAGGTGGCAGTAATTAAACCATTACTTAAAAAGCCATCACTTGACCCAGCTATCTTAGCTAATTATAGGCCAATCTCCAACCTTCCTTTTCTCTCAAAAATTCTTGAAAGGGTAGTTGTAAAACAGCTAACTGATCATCTGCAGAGGAATGGTCTATTTGAAGAGTTTCAGTCAGGTTTTAGAATTCATCATAGTACAGAAACAGCATTAGTGAAGGTTACAAATTATCTTCTTATGGCCTCGGACAGTGGACTCATCTCTGTGCTTGTTCTGTTAGACCTCAGTGCTGCTTTTGATACTGTTGACCATAAAATTTTATTACAGAGATTAGAGCATGCCATAGGTATTAAAGGCACTGCGCTGCAGTGGTTTGAATCATATTTATCTAATAGATTACAATTTGTTCATGTAAATGGGGAATCTTCTTCACAGACTAAGGTTAATTATGGAGTTCCACAAGGTTCTGTGCTAGGACCAATTTTATTCACTTTATACATGCTTCCCTTAGGCAGTATTATTAGACGGCATTGCTTAAATTGTCATTGTTACGCAGATGATACCCAGCTTTATATATCCATGAAGCCAGAGGACACACACCAATTAGCTAAACTGCAGGATTGTCTTACAGACATAAAGACATGGATGACCTCTAATTTTCTGCTTTTAAACTCAGATAAAACTGAAGCTATTGTACTTGGCCCCACAAATCTTAGAAACATGGTGTCTAACCAGATCCTTACTCTGGATGGCATTACCCTGACCTCTAGTAATACTGTGAGAAATCTTGGAGTCATTTTTGATCAGGATATGTCATTCAAAGCACATATTAAACAAATATGTAGGACTGCTTTTTTGCATTTACGCAATATCTCTAAAATTAGAAAGGTCTTGTCTCAGAGTGATGCTGAAAAACTAATTCATGCATTTATTTCCTCTAGGCTGGACTATTGTAATTCATTATTATCAGGTTGTCCTTAAAGTTCCCTGAAAAGCCTTCAGTTAATTCAAAATGCTGCAGCTAGAGTACTAACAGGGATCTTAATGCTAAGATCTTTGAGGAATTAGTGGATATCCTGATTACAGAACTTGAGAAGCTGAGTAAGGAATTGGAGTGTCTGGATTTGAGATGTCCTGTATCAAGACTAAGATCGAAGCCTGTAATGACTTTCTGGATTCTGCATCATATGTGTCTGTATGTGGTGAAAGTGTTGAACTAATGAAGTCATTCATTTATCTTGGCAGTGGCATTCATGTCTTTGGGTCATGGACCATTGAAATTGAGAGATATCTGGGAAAAGCTTATGGTTTCATGAGGTATTTGTACAGATGTGTTTGGCAATGCCAGTATCTTTGCAGGAGAACTAAGGTGTAGGTCTTTTGGCTCCTAGTGCTACCTGTCCCATTGTATGGATGTGAGACTTGGATGCTAACCAGTGACAGAAGGTGATGACTGGGTGTCTTTGGCACTCGGTCTCTACAGAGGGTCCTTGGGTACCACTGGAATGACTGTGTCAAAGGAGTTGTTACTATTGAGCTAAAATGAGGCCTAACACTTGCATTGTGACAGAGCATCAGCTTTGATATTTTGGCCATGTGGTGTGTTTCTCTATGCATGATGATCCAGCACACAGGTGCCTGAGTGTTGAAGACACCAGTTGTTGGAGAAGGCCAAGAGCATGCCCATGTTTCACCTGACTGTGGCAGATTGATGATTATTTTAGACATGTGGAGATGGATATGTCTGCCTGCTTGGTTGCCCTTGGTACTCAATACGGTTCTATAGTGTCATGGATGCAGTGAAACACAGCACCAATGCATGTTCCCAGACTTGACTAAGGGCCCCTTCACACATAGTAAAAAATAAGCACAAATCAGGGTGAATCATGGCAGAACAGCTCGTATGAACGAACCACAAAAATACCGAGCTGACGGGCAGGCGTGAACGAACCCACTGAGACTGTCGTGCAGCTTGTGCACAACACCATCGCAGTGGGATCACAGTGCGAGGGGTTGGTAAGGTTAGACCTTACTTGTGTGAAGCACCTTAAGGCAACTTTGTTGTGATTTGGAGCTATTTCAATGAAAATAAATTGAAACTGAAATTGAGCAGCTGGAGTATGTCAACCAGAAACTTTACCACTGTGCTACCATCACTGTTCTGTAAAAGTTGCGTAAAAATGCCTGAAATCAACACGGACATAACCGGTGTGATAACTGACCAAAACTGGATTTGTTGCGTATTTCTGCTGATACGTGACTGAAAGTGGCGTATTTGTTGCACTGTTGTCTTGTCATATAGTCCTGCAACATGCTGCTCAAAGGACACGCATGTCCTGTCAGACAGACATGACATTTAGATCTCCTGAACAGTTGTCAATGTGCTCTCCAACCCGTCGCAAAAGCGATATATGTTTTTATGTATTTCCACGTGAGGATGCCAAGCACACACACACGTGCGTGTCCGTCAAAACATGGTAGGTGTTCTGCATCTGTGATGTCCAGGACCAGAGTTTTTCACAGCTCCTGCTGTTATCTGCCAGCCACGCCCCCTGTCCATTCAGCGTACAGACCAAGGTGTCACTCTGATCAGATGAGAGGAGTCTCGCCTGCAGGGGAGTGTGTGAACCACATGCAGGCTATGTGTTGGTGGGGGAGTGGGTGGAGCATGTGAAACACACGCACACGTGTTGTGGGGAGCCAACACTCTGGCATGCCACATGTGTACTCGGCAACTCCACAGTCATGGGGCACTTACACGAATTTCACATCCAGCTCGAAAGTGATTGTCTGCTAACTGTTTCTGTGTTAACATTTATTTCATGTTATGCCCAAAAAATAATCATGACTTCACCCAAACCCTTCCTGCTCTACTTTGCCCAAGTTAAACACACCTTAGATGTGTGGTCTGAACTTTGCATTTCTAACCAAAGCTTGGCAAAATATGGCCCTTTATTTCTTTGCCACAGAACATGTGGGCATGTTGTACAAACAGGCTCAGTGGGTGGGTCCCATATCTCCAGATATGGGCTTCTGTGACATATGTCAGAATTATAAAATATGCTATTTCAGGACAAACATTCTTCATACATAGTCACAGAAATTTGGAACTATGAGAACATTTAACATGAAATATATATATATATATATATATATATATATATATATATATATATATATATATATATATATATATCTTTTTTTTTAAATGATCTGTTGAACACTTTAAGATATGTTAGAATTTTTACTAAGGGTTTATTTCCTTCTCGTACCCACATAGGGCAGTACCACATGGAACTAAGTCAAATGGAAATCAAACCACGAGAATGTAAGCTCAAACGATAAAATCACAAACACAAATAGATTTTTGAACTTTTTCAGCTAAACCAAAATCAGTACAATTTATTGCATCCAGCCTTCTCTTTTTCAGTTGATTACTCCACTCTGTTCCCTGATACCAGCTGTCCACCGGGAGGTACTACACAGAAACCTAGTGCATTCTACTGATGTTGTGATTTTTAAAACAGATAATTTTATAAATTACGCATGAATTTGAACAGTGATTGATTGATTTCTCCTTTGTTGGCTTAGAAATCTGTGATTCCGCTTTTCACCCCATCACACCTGTTGCCTCTCCTGCGCCCACTAGTCCTGGTAAGGTATTTATAATGTACTAGCGTGTTTCCTGTGGGGATCTATGGGCTCTAGATTAGATAGTGTTTCTGAAATAGGTAGCTGACATTTTTCAAGAGTGGTAATAAATTGTGCAAAGTTTCTATAATGAGTTGGAGTGGTGTGCGAGTACAAAATACTTCTAGAACCTTTGACCTCAACAGTTTTTAGAAAAATTCAACCCTTCTAGTTCCTGTTAATTGCATAATTTTTAATGTTAATTTACTGTCTTAATGTATTTATAAATTGTTTAAGTTCTTGTTATATACACACACACACACACACACACACACACACACACACACACACACACACACACACACACACACTATTATGACTATCATTATTATTACTTCTATTTTGTCATTTGATTTTTAAATGGACCACAATGGGAATAGGTGTTTTCACTTTCTTGTGTCATCCATGTATTTTCAACATATTTACAATTATATTATGTACTTAAATTGAACTTACTAAATAAAATCACACACTCACGCTTTAAACATAAAGATGATTTACCACCCCCTGCTGGAATGGCATGTTAGTCCAGAATGTATTTACAAATGTTAGTAGTTTTGTCAAAAATATTTGTCCTATAAATGTTCCGTGTTTGCAGCATTCCATACCAAATGGCACGTCAGCTCTCCCCAGTTTGTCCATGATCTAAGTTATACACATGCACGCTCTGGGAGCTTTTTGTCTTTTCCACATTCTGCCATAAGCAGGTGCTTCTATTTTAACACATGCACAAACAGAGACGGTGGCGGAAGACATCAAAAGAAATACACTTTTCACTCATGGTATTGGAAAATTGACACTTAGCTCACTCATGGTAACAGCAACACAACACTTAACTAAACCAGTTGAACTACAAACAACAACAACAAAAAAAACACAATAAATCAAGAACTAACAACACTGTTAAACTAACATGAACCGCAATAACTCCAATGGTATATTGCAGTACAACATCCACTCTTTACTGGAAAGCTAAAAATCACTAATTTCTCCAAAAATATTTGTCCTATCAACTTTCTTTTTTGCAGCATTCATCCTTGACCCAAAATACATAAGCATACCAAACGGCAAATGTCAGCTCTCCCTGGTTTCTCCATGATCAAAGCCATACACATGCACGCACGCACACAGAGGCCACTTGGCTATTATAATATAGATGCTATAAATGTAATGTATGGTGTGCATACCCTGCACCTGCACATAAGTCTGCTCTATAAGAGGATGATAGTGATTTCAATACATACTGTGGGAGGAATGGTAGTGCTTAAGCCAGATGCTGCAGATAAAGGATTTTTTTCCTTCTGAGTGAAGAGACTGACATTATTTCCTGACCTTTTTCATGATGATATTAGAACATCACTTTTATGATACAACGACAAATAATTAGCAGATCAGTGTAAGCTTTGTAACCTTTCTAACCCTATTGGTTGTGGCACTATCCTGGGAAATGCGTTTTTCAGACATTAATGATCACTTCATGGCATCATCATGACATCACTTATCATGTGCCACATCATGGCACATGATTAACGAATAAATATAAGCGTTGGTTTCCCTCTTTAGCTCTGTTTGCTGCAGTAAAACCATGGAAAAAGTTTTGAGACCATATTTTTGACAGCTGTTCCACATTTTAATGACTGTGAGACATTCAGCTAATTAATTTTTCTCCCACGTTTGGCGAATATCTGCTCTTCCATCGCAGAGTTATTTTGTACAGAGACAGACACACAAGTAATCATAATATCCTGCTGCAACACTGGGCATTCAAATGTGATGATTTTCATAATGCTGAAAAATATATGCAGATTCAAATGTTTTAACATGATGCAATAACATAGTCAATTCTCTCTCTTATTAGTGGAAATAAAAAGATGTTACAGCCGTTCTTATCAGGCCAAGAAACATCGTAAGTAAAAGTCATATCATCACCAGAATCCTGCAGTCCCCTGTTTGCATTGGCACTTTCCTTTTATCTGTTTATTTTTCCACTGTTGGACTATTTCTTTTACCTCTTCTATTTACCTTTGATCCATCTTGTTAAAATTTAAATCTAATCGTTGCTCTTTGAACCTCACCAAAGAGATTATGTTTTCATTGTGGTGTATCTGTTTGTCACCTTCCTTTCACACTGAGGGTCAAAGGAATCTGGATCAAGAAGCGTATTCTGAATTTTGATTCTGATTGCTAAGCCAAGTAGCAATCCTGATTACCTGAGCAAATGAACCAGGCTCATGGATGATTAATCAAAAGTTAAAAGCAGGATTAGGATTAAATAAATTCAGATCAAAGAGCAAATTAATCAAGGGCAGGATCTATCCCTTGATCTGGATCCTGCACCAATATTTAAACAACTCTTCCTTGTCCCAAAAGCCTACCTTGAATCCAAATTCTGTTTTCATCTTTTTGTTTGTCTAACTTCTCTGTCTTTTTCATATATCTTGCTGAGAAACAAACAAATTAAACAGGCATGCAAACACCCTTGAAAATACCCCTTCACAAATATACCCTCACATATTGCAAATTATTTTACAGCATATATGTGTTATTGTGTAAATGAATGGCCTTTGCAATCTGCAGACCCCAGGGGGGCCCACCTCTGGGAGTTCATCAGAGACATTCTGCTCAACCCTGAGAGAAACCCGGGGCTAATCAAATGGGAGGATCGGACAGAGGGCGTGTTCCGCTTCCTGAAGTCGGAGGCAGTGGCACAGCTGTGGGGCAAGAAGAAGAATAACAGCAGCATGACCTACGAGAAACTAAGTCGGGCAATGAGGTACACCTGCACAGTTCTCATACATTTAATAAGACAGTAAGATAAATCTAAAAAGGCGCTAACAAGGCACTGTGGGTAAAAGTGTTCAGTGTAACTTCTCAAACTGCGGGTGTTTGATTTGCACAGCTCACACTGACTTTATCGCTCTTCAAAGTGTACAGAATTTACTCAAGCTCTGCAGGAGACTCTGCCCATTTATTGAAATCATGCAGGCTTAGCTTTTAATTCACATTTCTGTTTGACTGAACCCTTTCTGAAACATAAAATCCCAGTGCACTCGGTCCAGTTAACACCCTTCCTTTATATTATTTGGTTTGGCAATAGCTTGTAAAATTCAGCAATAGGTAATGACTGTGCATTGCTTTGTTTCTAATCCAAGTGAATTAACGTGCTCTTGCCACTTTCTAATGTTCATATATAGTTTCCCAGTGGTGATTACCTGGAATGGGTTTATGATTTGGCTTTTCTCCCAAATGTGTTGAAATAGTTCAGAAAACCTTCCTCCCCGCTACAGCAGTCACAGCTTCACATTCCAACAAACCTATCTCTCTAATAAGATTAATTTTGTCATTGTGCAAACTGCTGGGACTAAACCTGCACCTGCAGGTAGTGCCGCTGTGATCACAAAAAGATGATTTTCTGCTCAGCTGAGGGATTTACAGCTGGACTAGCTCCGCTGAATGAATAAAATGACCAAAGAATCAACACTGGAGTTAATGTCAAACTATAAGAATTCAATTTTGGACACCTGTCAGGAGTCTTTAAAGTGCAAAGCAAGATATTTAACAAGCAACCTGCAACTGAGGGAGCTTAAAGTTTAAATTAATGTTATGTGACAGTAATAGTTTGTCATTTTTTATTTCCATTTTCCTGCTTCAGTTTGGAATTAATCTGCCACTTGATGAATTTACAGTAACGATCCAATAACCAAAAATGATAATATACTTATTTTGATTGCCCAAATGCATCTGTGCATTTATTAGTGCATGTGATGAATTTCTATAATTTCACAAAAGGTGTTAACCCACATTAAATTTTTTTAAAAGCACAGCAATCAGATTATTATCCTCCTTTCTTGTGCATATAACTTAAACAGCATTTATCCACTTTTCACAAAATTTGAACTGAACATTCTAAATGAGTGTATCTCACACGTGTTTAAACTTGAGCAAGTTGAGAAACTAAGAACATTAGTCAAACCAAAAAAATAAATGTAAAAATCTGGCAAAAAGGGTGTGTGAAAGGGATGTTTCCTAATGAATTTAACTTGTATTGTTAAGTTGGGGGGTTTATAAATAATATGCACCCTTTTTCAGAATCTAAAATTATTTTTGCCTGGCCATGTACCATTTTTCACAGGAGCAGCTGAAGGGACTTACATGTAACCATTTTTCACGGAATTGCCCTCCTGCCAAAGTGATCAAGTCATCACTCAGCCAGTTGAGTGCTACCATCCAAATTACCGAGCAGGGATGCTTGGAGGAAAATCATACCTTGGTGTTGTTATATGTTAGAAACATATTGAACAAAGGGAAATGCATGTGGCAGGAAATAAATATTAGTTTCCCAATTTCATCTTGAGATTTACAGTTAGTAAAAAGGAAACCTTGATTTTATTGCAATAAGTTATCTGTGGTGGAGTGGCTCTGTTCTAGGACCTTTCTACTGTTCCTCATGCTTATGTGGAAAACCCTGTAGGCAGAGACAGCACCTCCCTTTCCCCTCCATGAGCCAACATGGAAAGGCTCTATTGCAGGGAGGCAGCAGCAAAGACCCCAAGCATGGGGAACAGAACAGAGCAGACAGCAGAGACAATGAAATGACAGCAAGTAAGGTGGACAACAAACAGGAAAAACAGGACGAGTTGAAGGTGAGTGTGGAGGTGTGGAGGAAGCAACAATGCCAGCTGTGTCAGTCAAATTGGGGGCTCTGTAAGGAATGTGCCAGCTGAGGGGGTGGGAGTTGGCTGAATTGTCAGCTGATATGGGCTGAACTTGACTTTGTGATCTGCCAGAATTAACACTATACTTACTTTTGAGTTTCAGGTTAGATATTAAACAAACTTGTGCAAGTCTATAACAGTGCATGCAAATTCCTGCATATTAATGCAAATAGAAAAACAAATAGACAATAAAAGCTTTGTTTCCTGTGAGCGGTCTGGGTCAGTATGGCACTGTAAGGAATCCAATTTTGTGTGTTTCCCCATTCAGATTTAGAGACGGGTACCAAAATAACTGACCTGTACTATACCAGTTTTTCACACCCTTTGCTTGGGGTACCAAAATAATGTAACAGTAACAAAAGGGAGGAGCTAACACACTGCTGTCCATTGACTGGCTCATGGCAACGTAGGAACGAGCCATACAGAATCTTGTCAAAAATAAACACTGCATTTTAAAGAGCCACATGCAAAGAATGTCAGTGAAAAGTAGCCAAGCTTGGTCAAATGAGGAGCTATAGACTTTCCTGTTGTGAAGGAACAACGATATGATGTCACGCTGTCTATCTCAATGATGTCCATGTCAACGTCTACCATGTTCCACCAACTAAACAAAGGGTACCATTGGCAGCGTAACCATTCTGAACCATACCATATCATGCCGTATTGACCCGGACCGCTCAGTGGACACAAGACGAAATGAGCATTTATCCTTGGTTTGGTCCCTTACTTAATCTACAGATGTGATTTCAGCACAAATCAAAAACAAGGCCAGAAACACCAGCACTTTGAAACATTTAACTTTTGATTGTTGTCTGATATGCAGCACCTGAATAATTTCAAGTTGTCAGGATCTGCTGAGGCACCCATCATTGGGGTACCAACAGCAACCACCTGGCACTGTAAATTGTTGATAGTCATCAAATTTGCTGTATATTTATTTAATGTATAAAATCTTACAGAAAACAAACCATAAGTTATTCAATCAGTCCTACATTACAAAGTATGACAGTCCATTTTCACATCGTGCTATAATGTCAAATACCTTGACATTATTCTACACTAAACCCAGTTTGAAGTGAACGCCCTCATCAGTGCAGCTGTCCTCTCTTACAGATATTACTACAAGAGGGAAATCCTAGAGCGAGTAGATGGACGCAGGCTGGTTTACAAGTTTGGAAAGAATGCAAGAGGATGGCGTGTCTCAGAGATGTGAAAATTTCATTAGTGTATGTTTTATGAAAATATAATTTTTTAAACTGTAGTTTTCATTTTTTTTTAAGTAAAATGTGTTTGAAGTGTTTGCACATTGTTGATTTTGTTGATATTAGCTTTTTGTTGTTGTTAATCGCTTGCTTTGTTCTGCAGTGCACTGAAAACATCATTAAGGGCCCCTTCACACATAACATGAATAAATAGGAATCAGGGTGAATCAGGTCGAAACAGCCCACACAGAAACACTGAGGCGACGCTGGGAGGGACACACAGTCAGGCAGGCAGGAACACAGTGCATGCCGCTGGAGCATGTCGAACCACATCACGCAGCTGCTGTGGAAAAAAAAAACATGCCAACCACAGGATTTGAACCTGCAATTTACAAAAGCTCTGATTGCCAGCCAGAACCTTTACCACTGCACTACCATCGCTGTCCTATAAAAGGTGTGTAAAATGTCTGAAATCAAGGAGATAAACATATTTTAAAAAATAAACCACACACCATAAAAAACACTGCATTTTATTGAATCCCTCTTATTTAGTGGACAATACAAGTATGAACCGTCTGTAGATGACACATGGTCACAGACGTACAGTCATGACATCATGACATGAAGGAAGCAGGGTGCTCTTATCATGTCCACATCTGCTGGCCCGGCGTGTCCAGCTGGCCCCACACGTGTCGGCCCAACACGTGTGTCTCGTGGATGGTGCGCCGCAGGACAGACAGCGCGTTATGTGGAACAAAGCTCACATTGGTGACGTGACATTCAGATCGCCCGCTGCGTGTTAAGATCTGACGGTCGGTTTCAGCTGGAACAGCCTGTCAATGTGCGCGCTGTGCGCTTACTCGCTGCAGCTAGTCACAACAGCAATATATTTTTTTGTGTATGTCTATGTGAGGACAGCAAGCAGACACACGCATGTCACAGTGGACAGTTGTTAGGTCATGTCCGTCCAAACACGGTACGTGCTCCCCAGTTAGGATGTCCAGAACCAGAGATCTCAACAGCTGCTAATGTCGGCAGACATGCCCCCTGTCCATCCAGCTCACACACCAACGTATCACTTTGTTTCTGTGTTATGTGATCTTTTTTTAAATTATTTGTTATGCAGTTGTGTATGTAGGTAGTTTTGTCCTTATTAATATACCTGTCCTGGCTGTGGTCTCTGTGTTTTTAATGTGACACGTTGTGTGCACTGACCCGTCCTTTGTGTCTCTGGTTAGCAGCCGGGAGGGACCTCCCCGGGCTGTTTGCGTTCAAACGTGGCTGTCCGCCCCGCATGTGATCATGTCTGTACATACATATAAGCATTTTATGCAAGTGTGCTCACCTCCACACACCACATATGTAGGGGGGGCGCGAAACACACATATGCCACCTGTGTTTTGGGGGGAGTGGGGGGAGTGACATGTGCACACATGCGAGACACATGCACCACATGTGTGTTGCTTTTTCAATGCCACACTCGTGGGGGCACTTAGTCAAATTACACATCCAGTATGAAAGTGATCGTCTGCTCACTGTTTTCATGCTAACAGCGCAAATGGCCACACATTTTCTAAGTGTTCAGCGAGCGGTGTTGGATGTTTATGTGTGTCACCTGGATTTTGTCCAACACCTGCCGCGAGAGGGATCAAATGGGCTCTCACAGGGCACTTTCTTTCTTTCAGCCACTGGTGTGTGTGAATAATTGTAGCAACACATGTACGAGGCATTGGAGGCAGCTCCAAATTTCACGAATGGCATGCACTTCCTCCTTCATGCGCGAGTCGTCTTAAATCATGTTTTGTGTGAAGGGGCCCTAATGCACGTTGGAAATCTTTACTTATTTGCTTATTGTTGCATCAGCGTTAGCACTAACAGCTTGTTTACATAAAGGACCCTATCTTGACAGTCTGTGAAGCACAGTCTGAAATGCATTGCACAAATACGTTTGGGGTGTCCAATGCAGATGTGCCATTTAGAGGGTAAGTTGGATGCTGAGTGCAAAACAGCTGAATGTGGTTTGGGCATAATAGGAAAAATAAACAAAGCGTCCCTTTAGGATGGAGGGCAGCAGGTGCACAATACTCTGATATTCAGAAAGCAGGTGCAAGTGAGGTTTTGTGCCAAGTTAATGGATCAGTGCCAACGTGTGAGAGCACACCAGCAGTGCCACCAAAGCAGTGAAACATTACAATGAAGTTTTGCATTTTTCTGTAGCTACTTTTATTTCATTTAATGATTGTTTGAAATTCTTTATGTATGCAAGCAGGATGTACGTACATCATGGATTTGCCAATGTAAGGTGTGTCTGAGTGCTGTACCCAGAAATACACTGTGCTGGACTTTTGACCAGGTTTTTTCTGGTCTGTGGTGCAAAGGCTTTCTCTTTCCACATATTATCAATCCACCACCACTGCACCTGATTACACCTGACTTTTATGCCAACGCACTGATGAATGCACAGATGAGCACTATTCTGTTCTGTTTTTAGATGAGGTGGGTGCTGGATGTGAAAAACTAGAACTGCATCAGGTGAAACATACCAATGACATTTGCATTACACTGTGCACTCCTTTACAGTGAGTGGAAGATAGAGCCCATGATTTCACAAAAGGGGATCAGAAACTGCCAAAGACCAACACTACCACATTGTGATGCTTTTTTTTTTTTTTTTTTTTTTTGCAATCACATGTTTTGAAATATACCATATTTGTATGGCCGAGATGAATTCCTGTTTCTTTTACATGCTGATTCTGTGATGTGAAGAGGGCCCTTTTTCTTCGAAGTCCACACTAATCTCTAAACATCTAAAAATGACAAATGTGAGTTGTATGATGTGTCACAGTCATAGCAGCCATATATTATTTGTTCATTTCATCCTGTAAATGCAGTAAAATGACTTTATGCCTGTGAATTTGTATTACAAATAAAGGTTAAAATCATGTTTATTTAATATTTCAGTTTTGCTCATGCTTTGATATAGAAAATTGTGTGCAACTTTTGATTGTAATGAGGGCTAAAATTTGTTTGGTTAAAGCTACAAGTTTGTCTGATTTAGCTGAGTTTATTAATAGAAATATAATATTCCATTAAATCAAATCAAATCAATTTTATTTATATAGCGCCAAATCACAACAACAGTTGCCCCAAGGCGCTTTATATTGCAAGGCAAAAGCCATACAATAATCACAGAAAAACCCCAACGGTCAAAACGACCCCTATGAGCAAGCACTTGGCGACAGTGGGAAGGAAAAACTCCCTTTTAACAGGAAGAAACCTCCAGCAGAACCAGGCTCAGGGAGGGGCAGTCTTATGCTGGGACTGGTTGGGGCTAAGGGGAGAGAATCAGGAAAAAGACATGCTGTGGAGGGGAGCAGAGATCAATGACTAATGATTAAATGCAGAGTGGTGCATACAGAGCAAAAAGAGAAAGAAACACTCAGTGCATCATGGGAACCCCCCCAGCAGTCTAAGTCTATAGCAGCATAACTAAGGGATGGTTCAGGGTCACCTGATCCAGCCCTAACTATAAGCTTTAGCAAAAAGGAACATTTTAAGCCTAATCTTAAAAGTAGAGAGGGTGTCTGTCTCCCTGATCCGAATTGGGAGCTGGTTCCACAGGACAGGAGCCTGAAAGCTGAAGGCTCTGCCTCCCATTCTACTCTTAAAAACCCTAGGAACTATAACTAAGCCTGCAGTCTGAGAGCGAAGCGCTCTATTGGGGTGATATGGTACTATGAGGTTGTCAAGGATTTTATATAGTTCATGCTTATATTATCATTTATTTTATATAGTTCATGCTTATATTATAATTTATTTCCTTTTTATGAGTATGTGTACTTTTCATCTTTGTGAGAAGAGGAGGTTTTAAAAAGAAAGACTTGTCTGCATTTTTCATGATTGAGCAAACTATTTTTCATTTTGCATAAGTGCCTTATCCTGCTTTGGACGAGCCACAAGGCTCAAGTCGCAGGAATGGAAGGTTCCAGCCGTCACCTTGCCTTGATATCTCCCTCTTGCATACATGACTCATGTGTAACCTCTCCCAACTGTCCTTGTTTGTTTTTTCTCATGTTGATGAACTAAATAAAAAGCTGGGCCAGAGGAGGAGATTTAAGGAGAGCTTTGGAGCTGAGCACTTACAAGCTGCTACTGCTTGCTTCTTATTCTCCTCCTCTGCGCAGAGCATAAAATATATATATTTGTCTCTCTCTGACTGGTTTCTTTACAGTGTTTGTGCCTCTCATTTCTTTAAAAATAGGGTGCAAACCCAACAAAGGTCCCTAAGATAAGATGGGACCTGATTATTCAAAACCTTATAAGTAAGAAGAAGAATTTTAAATTCTATTCTAGAATTAACAGGAAGCCAATGAAGAGAGGCCAATATGGGTGAAATATGCTCTCTCCTTCTAGGCCCCGTCAGTACTCTAGCTGCAGCATTTTGAATTAACTGAAGGCTTTTCAGGGAACTTTTAGGACAACCTGATAATAATGAATTACAATAGTCCAGCCTAGAGGAAATAAATGCATGAATTAGTTTTTCAGCATCACTCTGAGACAAGACCTTTCTAATTTTAGAGATATTGCGCAAATGTAAAAAAGCAGTCCTACATATTTGCTTAATATGTGCATTGAAGGACATATCCTGATCAAAAATGACTCCAAGATTTCTCACAGTATTACTAGAGGTCAGGGTAATGCCATCCAGAGTAAGGGTCTGGTTAGACACCATGTTTCTAAGATTTGTGGGCCAAATACAATAACTTCAGTTTTATCTGAATTTAAAAGCAGGAAATTAGAGGTCATCCATGTCTTTATGTCTGTAAGACATTCCTGCAGTTTAACTAATTGGTGTGTGTCCTCTGGCTTCATGGATAGATAAAGCTGGGTATCATCTGCGTAACAATGAAAATTTAAGCAATGCTTTCTAATAATACTGCCTAAGGGAAGCATGTATAAAGTGAATAAAATTGGTCCTAGCACAGAACCTTGTGGAACTCCATAATTAACCTTAGTCTGTGAAGAAGACTCCCCATTTACATGAACAAATTGTAATCTATTGGATAAATATGATTCAAACCACCGCAGCGCAGTGCCTTTAATACCTATGGCATGCTCTAATCTCTGTAATAAAATTTTATGGTCAACAGTATCAAAAGCAGCACTGAGGTCTAACAGGACAAGCACAGAGATGAGTCCACTGTCTGAGGTCTTAAGAAGATCATTTGTAACCTTCACTAATGCTGTTTCTGTACTATGATGAATTCTGAAACCTGACTGAAACTCTTCAAATAGACCATTCCTCTGCAGATGATCAGTTAGCTGTTTTGCAACTACCCTTTCAAGAATTTTTGAGAGAAAAGGAAGGTTGGAGATTGGCCTATAATTAGCTAAGATAGCTGGGTCAAGTGATGGCTTTTTAAGTAATGGTTTAATTACTGCCACCTTAAAAGCCTGTGGTACACAGCCAACTAATAAAGATAGATTGATCATATTTAAGATCGAAGCATTAATTAATGGTAGGGCTTCCTTGAGCAGCCTGGTAGGAATGGGGTCTAATAGACATGTTAATGGTTTGGAGGAAATAACTAATGAAAATAACTCAGACAGAACAATCGGAGAGAAAGAGTCTAACCAAATACCAGCATTACTGAAAGCAGCCAAAGATAACGATATGTCTTTGGGATGGTTAATTAATAACATCATTAATAACATATATTCATTAGTGTGAAATTACCTGTATCAATGAATCAATGTGTTTTTGTAATCTTAGAATGAGCCCCATGATGTACCCCCCATGTTGACAGAGCAGCCCAAAGAGACATACTTACTCCTTAAATGTTTGTGAAACAAAGGATCATGTTGTGAAAGTGTAGTGGCACGGACCCACAACAGGGGGCGCAAATGAACGGCCAATAGATGAGCCAAAAAGTAACAATTTAATGTTGTGAAATGTGCACAACGAATATACAGACAATCTCAGAATATAATTACAGTCAATCCACAAAGGTGACGTGTGGGCAGGCTCGAGGATAGAAGACGTCCGTCCTGAGAAGAGCCGGAACCACACGATTTCCGCCAACACAGAACCTGGTGAATACTGGAGCCGCCAAGTCCCGAATTCCCAGGTGATCACCGTCCCCGACTGTCGGATCTGGTACTGCTGGCGAGAACAAAGACAGTCAAGTGTGGGTGTGTGTACACCCAGTAACAACAGAGGTGGGAATGCCACCTCCACCTCTCACTCAATAACTTGCAGAGTACTGAAGATTCCTCAGGGAAAAGAGTGCCTTCTAGCGCTCTCTCAGCTTCCACTGACAGCGGTACCGGTACTCCTGCAAACACTCACAATATACAAACAATATTGTAAAACGGCTGAGGATATTACCTCCAATGAAGTATGATATCTCGGCAACGAGGTGGAGATGACGTCTGGTCTTTATGGAGTGAGATGATGTTGAGTAGATGGGTGACAGCTGTCAAGAGGTAATGAGTGACAGCTGTCACCCCCGGCTGTGTCCATGGCGGCAGCGCCCTCTCGTGCCTGAAGCCCGCACTTCAGGCAGGGCGCCCACTGGTGGTGGGCCAGCAGTACCTCCTCTTCTGGCAGCCCACACACAACAGATCATATGTATTGCTTATCACAAAAGAATGCAAGGGAGAATCACTTCCCATTGCCAAAGAATGACTGATTAATATCACTTTGAGCAGATGGAATTAGTTAATCAGTGAAATCACCTGGTGCAGTGGGTGGCTACAAAGAAAACCTGCACCCTCTTGGCCCTTTCTGGAATCAGTTTGACACCTGTACAACACTTACAATCCAGCCTATACTAAAAGGTATGACAGCCATCCCAGGGTGCCAGCTGTAGGGGTCAATGAAGAATTATACAGGGGTCAAAAGTGAAAAAATTCTCCAATCATATTGTATCCCACATTATTTGTTTGATCATTAAGATTCCGAAAAGGTAGAGTTTGGACTATCTTTGACTGAATGTTATGGAATTCTGGAGTGAAACTGCCAAAATGGTGACAACGGTCAATTTCAGTTTGTACATGATACAAAAGTTAAGTTGCTCCAATTTTAACAAAACATGATGAAAATTATTGGTTGAAATAAAAGGATTAATAAATAGAATAGTTTGGACCACACTGAATGCTTGGTCTCCAAAGTAAAGGTGAAATAAGTTTGATGTCCATTGGATTCTATGGCATATGACATATGGTACCCAGTAACTTGATAACTAAGCATGACAGATGGTGCAAACTATTCATTTTTTAAAACCCTATTAATCAATAATTTGTATCACTTTTTACCAAAATTGGAGCAAATTTAACTTTTGACCCCTGTACAAACTAAAATTTATCTTTGTCACTATTTTTCATTTTTACCCCATAACAGTTACTCACAGATAGCCTAAACTACACCTTGTTGAAATATTTATGATCACACAAATAATGTGGTGTACTTTTCAAGATGACTGGAGCATTTTTCTATTTTGACCTCTCTGTAATTCTTTAGTGACCCCCTACCTGGCTACGGTACCACCCTGGGATGGCCATCATGCATTTTTGTGTAGGCCATGGTCTACTCAGGCTGGATTGTCAAGGTTGTTTCATACCATTAAAAAGTACAGAAAACCTGATTGAAGTAAAAATATGAAGAGAAAGACAATCGTGGCCCGTGAAGCCATAACACAATCTGCAACTTCACCACTAGATGACAGTAAATCCTACACACTGTAGCTTTGAATAGCCAATCAATTGAATATAAATGTATCTACAGAGCTGGACACTTAGGTCTGACTTGCATTGCTTGACAGCGGAGCTCATTTCTGTTTTATAGCTGGTGTGTGAAATGTCACAGGCTTAATTGTTCACCAGTGTGTGCCATAGCACGCTGCAGCTTCTACAGCCCACAGATGAACGACTGGGCCTTGATGACCCACAAGATAAAAGCAGTGTCACTAAAAGCCTCGTCTCTTTGGGCCGTATTCACAAGCAAATCCCTGTCTCATCCTCACTGTGATTTATCTGGCTTTTGTCAGCCGTTTGCAGCACTGAATGACACCACATTCTATTATTATCTTTGGTGGCAGCTTCAAAATCCCTCCCCTGTTCCTCTCCTCTGGCAAACAGTGATGCAACATACCAAACCTGACACAACAAAGGAGGAAGTTAATCATAAATGTAGCTGGCAAGCAGCTTCCATGTGGTTACACAATTACCCAGAAACTGATGGGAATTCTAAAACCTAACCAGAATATCTCTTGATAGTTCACTCTGATTTTGTTGTCATCTGAAGTATTGACAATTAAAGGCAGCGCATCCAGAATATGTTCCTGATCAGACCTCCATAATGGCTGCTGATTGCCATATTAAATTTGAAGGAATCATTGCAATTAAAACTGAAGTGTGCATCCACGTCATGCTGCATTGTTTGGATTGTGTTTTTGCATTATTCACAGCATGGACCAATCGCACTTCTCCATTGCTTTAGAATCTAAAGCAATGGAGAAGTGCGATTGGACAGCATAACATTCTCAACTGTTGTGACATTGATTATCTAAAGTTTAGATAATCAATGTCACAACAGTTGAGAATGTTATGCTGTTTCATACAGTATATCAGTCAGTTACCCTGGTCAAAGTCCAGGAAATTAGAACTGCTGTTTTTATTTGTCAGAAAAATCACTGAACATTTTGTCATCCAAATGTTTCTGGGTTTCATATCACAAGTTAGGTCACCTAACCTTATGAAAAAGACAAATTATCTGTCCAAGTTTTTGCACTGAAAGAGAAAAGAGAACAGGCCCCAAGACAGAACCCGGTGGAACACCACAAAATGAAGCAGCGCTATCTGACATCAAATGATGAGAAGACTGTCAAGCTCTTCTCTATATAGTTCCAAATCCAGATTTGCAAAATATTTCATGGGTTCTTTCTTGCCCCATGTCCATGAAGATCAATCCATAGTTTGTTTGTTTTTTAAGTCATCTTAAAGACAAACAAACACTGAGCAGCAATAATTGCACTGAAATAAACGAGTGCTTCATTATGAATTCTCAATAAAAGTTGTCTTTCAGCTGCCCGCAGTTGTTCGGGGTTACCATAGAGGACTCAGTACAGAGGCAGCACAGTGAATTTGTGGTTAACACTGTTGCTTCACAGCAAGAAAGTCATGGGATTGATTCCCACCTGTGGCCTTCCTGTGTGGAGTCCCTGCGTTTTGTAGGTTCCCGCTGGGTGCTCCAGTTTCCTCCCACATTTGAAGACATGCAGGTTATGTGAAATGGAAACTTTATAATTGTACTGGTATCTCTTGCAAAAGAGGT
Source organism: Thalassophryne amazonica (assembly GCF_902500255.1). NCBI lineage: Eukaryota > Metazoa > Chordata > Actinopteri > Batrachoidiformes > Batrachoididae > Thalassophryne > Thalassophryne amazonica. Next base: position 83,141,150 of record NC_047110.1, read on the forward strand.
CTTGATCTCAATGGGACTAACCTGGTTAAATAAAGGTTAAATTAAATCAGTACAGATCTACATTTGGATTTGGCACAAGTTTAATGCTGGATGCCATTGCTGATGCAAATTCAATTCTACATGGAAAAACACACATGGCCCTTGGTATTTCCAAGCAGTCTCCCAGCAACGACCTACTCTGCTTCACTTCTGAGATCCGATGGGACAGATATACACAAAACAGAATGGCTACTGAACTCTTAATGAAAGAAAAACCTACATATATATATATATATATATATATATATATATATATATATATATATATATATATATATATATATATATACAGTAATGAAAATAAGTAAATAAGTATTTGAACACCCTGCGGTTTTGCAAGTTCTCCCACTTAGAAATCATGGAGGGGTCTGAAATTTTCATCTTTGGTGCATGTCCACTGTGAGAGACATAATCTAAAACAAAAAATTCGGAAATCACAATGTATGATTTTTTTTAATAATTGATTTGTATGTTACTGCAAGTATTTGAACACCTACCAACCAGCAAGAATTCTGGCTCTCACACACCTGTTAATTTTTCTTTAAGAAGCCCTCTTATTCTGCACTCTTTATCTGTATTAATTGCACCTGTTTGAACTTGTTACCTGTATAAAAGACACCTGTTCACACACTCAATCAATCACACTCCAATGTGTCCAACATAGTCAAGACCAAAGAGCTGTCTAAGGACACCAGGGACAAAACTGTAGACCTGCACAAGGCTGGGATGGACAACAGGACAACAGGCAAGCAGCTTGGTAGAAGACAACAACTGTTATGATTATTTTTTAGAAAGTGGAAGAAACACAAGATGACTGTCAGTCTCCCTCGGTCTGGGATTCCATGCAAGATCTCACTTTGCGGGGTAAGGATGATTCTGTGAAAGCTCAGAACTACACAGGAGGACCTGGTCAGTGACCTGAAGAGAGCTGGGACCACAGTCACAAAGATTACATTAGTAACACATGATGCTGTCATGGCTTAAAATCCTGCAGGGTAGCAAGGTCCCCCTGCTCAAGCCAGCACATGTCCAGACCCATTTGAAGTTCACCAGTGACCATCTAGATGATCCAGAGGAGGCATGGGAGAAGGTCATGTGGTGAGCAAGGTTGGGTAGGATTACTTTGAAAGAATACATGTGGATTACATGTATGTATGTACATACATTTGGATTACTTGTAATCTGATTACTTTTGGATTACATTTCAAAGTAATCCTACCCAACTCTGGTGGTGAGATGAGACCAGAATAGAGCTTTTTGGAATCAACTCCACTTACCATATTTAGAGGATGAGAACAACCCCAAGAAAACCATCCCAACCGTGAAGCTACTCTGGGGATACTCTTCTGCAAAGGGACAGGATGACTGCACCGTATTGAAGGGAGGATGGATGGGGTCATGTATTGCGAGATTTTGGCAAACAACCTCCTTCCCTCAGTAAGAGCATTTAAGATGGGTCATGGCTGGGTCTTTCAGCATGACAATGACCCCAAACACACAGCCAGGGCAACTAAGGAGGGGCTCCATAAGAAGCATTTCAAGGTCCTGGAGTGGCCTAGCCAGTCTCCAGACCTGAACTCAATAGAAAATTTTTAGAGGGAGCTGAAACTCCAAACCTGAAAGATCTAGAGAAGATCTGTATGGAGGAGTGAACCAAATTCCCTGTTGCAGTGTGTGCAAACCTGGTGAAAAACTACAGGAAATGTTTGACCTCTGTAATTGCACACAAAGGCTACTGTACCAAATATTAACATTGATTTTCACAGGTGTTCAAATACTTATTTGCAGCAGTAACATACAAATAAATTATTAAAAAATCATACATTGTGATTTCCGGATTTTATTTTATTTTTTTTTATTTTTTTTTAGATTATGTCTCTCACAGTGGACATGCACCTAAGATGAAAAGTTCAGATCCCTCCATGATTTCTAAGTGGGAGAACTTGCAAAATCCCAGGGTGTTCAAATACTTATTTTCCTCACTGTATGTATGTATGTGTATATATATATATATATATATATATATATATATATATATATATATATATGTCCAGCAGTTACCAAGATACTAAGGGTTTGACGATTAATAGTCTCTGGTCCCTTCCCCTCCTGGGGTACTGATGAGGCGTTTAGCAGGCTGACATCATTAAATAGGTGGCTGGCGCAGTTTTGTAGACAGCAAGGCTTTAGCTTTATTGATAACTGGCCTTCGTTCTGGGGCCGCCGTGGCCTCCACCCTACTGGGGAAGGCACTGCCATCTTGTCTGCGAACATAGATAGGATAGAACATAGGACCTGTGGCCCACTCTTGGGCCGATTGTGCTGGAAATTATTGATCTTTCTTTAACTTCTGGATCTGTTCCTAAATGTTTCAAATCTGCAGTGATTAAACCATTCCTTAAGAAACCTAATCTTGACCCTAGTGTATTGAAAAACTATCGGCCGATATCAAATCTATCATTTTGCTCTAAAATTCTGGAAAAAGTGGTGTCACGGCAGCGCGTAGACTATCTTACTGAGAATAATCTCTTTGAGCCACTGCAGTCTGCTTTTAGAAAATATCATTCCACAGAGACAGCTCTCACTAAAGTGATGAATGACCTTCTGCTTACAATGGATTCGGACACCACTACAGTTCTGTTGCTGTTAGATCTCAGTGCTGCATTTGATACAGTGGATCATCATATTCTACTTGATAGGCTGGAAAATCATTTTGGGATTACTGGGAGAGCCCTTGCATGGCTGACGTCATACTTGACCAGTCGTTGTCACTGCGTTTTGTACAGTAACACTACCTCTAACCATAGTGACATGAAATTTGGGGTTCCACAGGGGTCTGTCTAGGCCCCCTGCTTTTCTCCCTTTATATAGCACCCCTTGGGCACATATTGTGGTGTTTTGGGATTACCTTTCACTGCTATGAAGATGATACTCAGTTATACATGCCGATAACTGCTGGTAATCTCGTTCACATAAAATCCTTAGACGATTGCCTTGTAGCAGTGAGAAGTTGGATGTCTAGAAACTTCCTACTTTTAAACTCTGATAAGAATAAAATGATGGTTCTTGGTCCAGTGAGACATCGGCATCAATTTGACCAGTTAACACTCAGCCTAGGCTCGTGTGTCATACATCACACTGACAAAGTGAGGAACCTTGGGGTAATTTTTGATCCTTCATTGTCCTTTGGCCTCCACATTAGAAATATTACTAGGACTGCTTTCTTCCACCTGCGAAATATAGCGAGGATTCGTCCCATCCTGTCTATGGCTGATGCTGAAACCCTGATCCATGCGTTCATCTCTTCAAGATTGGACTACTGCAATGTTCTATTTTCTGGTTTACCGCAGTCTAGCATTAGGGCTCTCCGATTGGTTCAAAATGCTGCAGCCAGACTTTTGACACGAAGCAGAAAGTTCGACCACATTACACCCATTTTGGCGTCTCTTCACTGCCTTCCTGTCCCAGTGAGATCAGATTTTAAGGTTCTGCTACTAACCTATAAAATTATTCATGGACTGGCACCTCCCTACCTAGCTGATGGTTATGAGTAATTTTTTCTCTAATAGTTAAAATTTTATTAGCAAAAAAAGTCATGAAGTCATTACTAGTTAAAGTTAAAGGAATACTCGGCTCAGTAGAGCTCTGACACTTTGTCAGCCTGGCTACAGTGCTGAAAAGAAACCTGGGGTTGTTCTTATTTTCTTCAATTAGTGATGAGTAGTAAGATGTCCTAGCTTTATGGAGGGCTTTTTTATAGAGCAGCAGACTCTTTTTCCAGGCTAAGTGAAGATCTTCTAAATTAGTGAGACACCATTTCCTCTCCAACTTACGGGTTATCTGCTTTAAGCTGCGAGTTTGTGAGTTATACCACGGAGGCAGGCACTTCTGATTTAAAGCTCTCTTTTTCAGAGGAGCTACAGCATCCAAAGTTGTCTTCGGATGCTGTATGCATGAGTTTTCCCACGCCTGTCAGTTGCGTCATTCGCCTGTGAGCAGGCTTTGAGTGAGGAGTGGTCCACCATCATGGCGTTGCTGTGCGCCATGTGGCTCTGTCCTGATGCGCGAATTCCTCCGCTCCTCTTTCCATGACAAAAACTCCTGTAACAGTGGAATGTGCCGTTCATTTCCAAACTGAACGCTGTGTTGATCCGGGACATCGTCTGACTACCACAGAAATTACAGAAGACGTGGACATCAGCACTTTTTCGGCACATTGAGACAGACGTGCGGAGAAATTCATGCGTTGGGACGGAGCCGCATGGCGCAAAGCAACGCTGTGATGAAGCCTAACAGGACATGTTCTGGCATGTCCAGCTCATCCACAATTTCTCGGATAGTCACACGACTGAAAAGCCACCGAAAGCCGTCTGAAAGCCATCTGAAAGCCATCCTGTGAGACCAACACAGAGGTGCTTTTGTCCCGCACCATGAGCGGCTCTGTGGCGCATCCCTCTGCTTCTCTTTCCATGACAAAATCTCCTGTAACAGTGGAATGTGCTGAAAAAGTGCTGATGTCCACGTCTTCTGCCATTTCTGTGGAAGTCAGACGACCTCCCGGATCAACAAAGCCTTCACTTTGGAAATGATCTGGTTGTTTCAACGGGGTTTCAGCCTGTCGATCGGCGCTCGGAGTGCGCCGCGCTCTCAGCCACTGTGGGCGGTCTTTAAACCGGCTGGAGCACTCCTTAATCTGTGTAATCCCCATAAAATCGTCCCTGAAAGCCATCTGAATTTTCCGAATGGTGTCCACCTGGAGGTCTCTCACAGTTTCTGGAAAAATTTGATGCAGCAAACCTCCAAATCCTTCAGACATTTTATTCGCAATAAAAATCCGACGAGAGGGGTGGACCACTGCTCACACAAAGCCTGCTCACAGGCGAATGACGCAACCGACAGGTGTGAAAAAACTCATGCATGCGCACGAAGGTTCAAGTTTGGCTGATGCAATCACACGTGATTCAAATCCATATGGTTTTTGCAACAAATAAAAAGGTCGTCTAGTTTTCTAACAGACCTCGTATTATATTTTGGTAGGAATTGCTTTAGTAAAATATTGTTCTTTTAGGATGATTTTATGTATTGTTGTTTAAAATAATGAATTGAATTTACACAGCTTTGATAATCAGGCATTGCATATCTGTATCCTGGGAGATACATTGTCCAGATAGGAGTATAAAATAGGAACACGCACTCTCAGATATACTTGTCTTTTGAGGATTATACGCTACGGATAGTCAATCTGTCAATAATGCCTGGCTTCTCCACCGTCATGATGCAGCCCCACTTGGTCAGAAGCACCAGTGTCTGAAGGACTTTAGGTTGGATGTTGCCAAATGACTCATCTATCCTGAAAAGCAGAAAAGGGGACATCCCTCCAAAGAAAATGAAAATACACCACCAAAAGTAATCAAACAGCTAAAAGTCCCCAGGCCTCTGGATGAAAGGAGATATGACAGGATTGACCACTTTCCTATTCTGTCAGTGAAAGATCGATGCAGGATGTGCCAGGATGGACAGACCTCTATCATGTGTCAGAAGTGCAATTTTGAGGCTTTGCATTGTCACTGGTCAAAATGCTCGCAACTGTTTCCTCAGCTTCCATTGCCACTAGGATGTTGTTAGTGTAAAAGCTTCAGAGGGAAAATGTTACAGGAGTAAGATCTTTTCTGTACATACGTTACTTTGTTTGTGTGTATACATGTTAGTTAGCTTGTTTTAGACTTGTTTCCGGTGCTCAGTGCATGTGAATGTGAATCATCATCAACTGTTCAAGATTTTCCAAAATTTTTAAAAAAGTTGTGTGCAATATTTGAAAGAGAGTAGCTAATTAATTGTCTGCAATATGTTTTCAAAGTTAAAAATTAAATATTTTAAAAGTTGGAAAATTTTAAATTCATACCCTAAATGGACAATGTATCTCTGGGGATACAGAGTGTAAAATTGAAAATAAAGATCATATTTTGATAAACATCATGGACATGTGTTATTATAGCCTTGATATATTAGAAAATAGCAATTAATTAATTTTCAAAAAAATGTATATGTGCTTGACCATTTAAGGGTTAAATGGACCACAATGGAAATAAGTGTTTTTACTTTCTTGTGTCACGCATGCATGTAATTTTAACATATTTACAATTATATTATGTACTTACATTGACCGTATTGCAGGGGTGGTGGCCAAGTGGTTAATGTGCTTGGTTTCAGTTCAGAAGGTTCCGGGTTCAAATCCCACCCCTGCCACATTTCTCCATGTAATGTGGAGTTGCGTCAGGAAGGGCATCCGGTGTAAAACCTGTGCCAATTAAACATGCAGATGCACCTTGGATTTGCTGTGGCGACCCCGAATGCAAACAAGGGAGCAGCCGAAGGGACTTACTTACATTGAATGTATTAATAAACTCACACACCCACGCACAGTTATAATATGTAGATAATCGGCATGTGAAATGAGATATGGTCAAACATCTTCAAGCTGTGTAACAATTCATTTTGTGGTGAACTGCATGGAATAATGAAAGACATGCGAGAACTTTTGTCTTTTTGGCACTCTGCCGCTAGAAGGCGCTCTTATTTTTCAGATAAAACAACACAGGGACAGCATCAAACAAAATACACTTTTCAGTTTTGGTGACAACATGGTGACACTTAACTCACTAAGTCAATTGAATTACAAAAACACAATATATCAATAACACTAACCACAACCACAATAACAACATTTAAAACCCCCAAACCCAGAACTCCCATAATGCATTGCAGCACAACAATTTGCAGGTTTAGCAACCAGCCAGACGATCACTCCAATTTAATTTTGCTGAGTATCATCATGACATTAAATTATTTACATGATTACACATTTCTTAATGCAGTTCATATGATCAGTTGATTTGACTGTTCATTTACGGTATATGTTGGAGCGCAAAATGCATTTATTTTTTATTTCCCCTTCCCTTTCTGTGACAACCAATCACAGCTCTTACAGAACCACGCCATACCTGGCAATGGGGTCAACTCAGCCTCCTCACTAAGATTGGAGTTTCTGTCAACTCCTTGCCCAGAGTTGCTCTCAGACACCTCTTGGGTCTCTCTGAGGATGGGAGTCCTTTGAGAGGGCTTTGAGATGCACCGAGCATCCTAAGGCTAAAAGCAGATCTTAGGGACGTCATTCTAAAAAAAAATTGTGGAATTTCTCAGATTCTAAGCCATTTCTTAGAATTTTCCTTTGGTAAGATAAAAGCATTTTAGGCCTTAAGAGAGCTCCTAAGGTGCAAAACTGTTAAGAGGAGGGAGGAGGACTTTAAGAAGCCTAAGAGTGTCTTAAACAGACAAGACAGCAGAAAGACAGAGGAGAAGGAGAGACATTCTTGGTAAGTTGAATGGCAGTGATTCAGTAACATGCAACCCAGTCTCACAGCATGTCGTGATTCAGCAGCATGAAATATACATTAATCTATTGGTTTGTGATATTGTCATGAAAAGTGCTGAATGCTCATAACGAATTTATTCTAATACATTCCTACACAGCTGCACAAAATTAAAAGTGAAGCAGGTGGGTCGGGGTTATGGTTAGGGTTAGTGGAAGGAGTAGGGTTAGGTTATGGTTAAGGTTTGGGTTGGTTGTAGGGGTAGAGTTGGTAATACTGAGTTTTAAAAAAGTCATGAAAATTTGAATCATTTCGTGATGGGAGCACGAACAAAAACAACAACAAAAAAAACGTGAGACTGGACTGATAACACACTACTGGCTTCATGGTGCAGGAATAATGTTTGTGATTGACCTCATCAGGAATGAGCTTCCTTTTACCACCCAGCATAGTAACATAATAATGTAATAACACCTCAGATGAAGGTCATCACAGCGATACCTGGTTATGGGAAAAATGTAATTTGCATGTAAATTCTAACATTCATAAAATAATTAATATCAAAGTAAGGGATGTTTGCAGCCAGAGCTTAAACTCAGCTCTTCGAGAAGAACTTGTTGGGAAAGTGTAGTGACACGGACCCACAACAGGAGGCGTAAATGAACGGACAATGAAAGAGTCGAATATGAACACTTTACTGTTGTGAATGAGCACAACCACAATACAGAGGACTACAGAATTTTGCAAACAGTCAATCCACAAAGATGACGTGTGGGCAGGCTCGAGGATAGAAGACGTCTGTCCTGAGAAGAACCGGAACCACACGATTTCCTCCGCCACCAAACCTGGAGAATACTGGAGCCGCCAAGTCCCGAGTCCCCAGGTGGCCACCGTCTCTGAGTGTCGGATCTGGTACTGCTGGCGAGGAGCAGAAACAATAAGATGTGGGTGTGTGTACACCCAGTAACAACAATGGTGGAGATTCCACCTCCACCTCAAACACAGTAACACAGTAACGTGCAACGCCTGAATGACTACTTATCGAGTTTCATGTGAGGAGTGAAGAGCGTCAACTCCTCCACAATCCGCAAACCCCAGCTCCAGCTGCGAGTAGGTAAGTCTGCAAAAGTCTCAAGAACAGATTACGTGCATTCGCCACAATAACGGCTGAGAGTTATACCTTAACAGGTCGAAAATATCTCAGCAACGAGGTGGAGATGACGTCCGGGTTTTATGGAGTAGTATGATGAAGTGAAGATGGGTGACAGCTGTCATGAGATAATGAGTGACAGCTGTCACCCCCGGCTGTGTCCGTGGCGGCAGCGCCCTCTCGTGCCTGAAGCCCGCACTTCAGGCAGGGCGCCCTCTGGTGGTGGGCCAGCAGTACCTCCTCTTCTGGCGGCCCACACAACAGAACTTGGGTTGTGTACTGCAATCTCCGCTCTCGCTTTGGATTGCAGCACGTACCAGCGCTTCTCACACTTCTCGCTTGTGCCCAAGTTTCACCATGGAGAGTAAACATAACAATAAGCTAATCAATATAATAATCATTATGTGAATGAGGTACATTCAAACATTTTGAAGTTGTGTCATTTAATTCAATTTTGCTGAGTTTCATCATCATGACATTCAATTATTGTCACAATTACAATTTTCTTAATACAGTTCAGGTTATATGATGGGCTGGTGTTACTGTTCATTCATAACTTGGATTTGTTTTTCTTCTCTTTCCCTTTTTGTAACAACCAATCACAGCTCTTAGAAGACTGGGCCCTACCTAGCAACAGGGTCAACCCCGCCTCCTCACAAAGATAAGAGTTTCTGTCCACTCCTTCCACAGAGTTGCTCACAAAAACTTTCTGGATCACTCTTACCCTAAAGCTTCCTTGCTAGGAAACTTTAGGCTAAGTTAGGAGCTCTCTGAGAGGACTCTGAGATGCTTCGTGAATATGGACCCTGGAGTTGAAACGTGAATCCCAAACCAAATCTTGACCAGAAAAACTGCTTGAAATAATTACTTTGAAAGCATCAAGATCATGTTAATTCAACAGCAAAAGGTTATTGGATTTCCTGGTTGAAAATGTAACTTTTATTTATTTATGTTTTATTTTTGTAAATTACAACAGTTTGTACTGTATAATTAGGGCCTGACTAGGACAACGTCCTACAAGGACCCTATTGTAATTGCGCTGTTTATTTTATTTTATTTTTATTATTATTATTAATGTGGCACACACAGCTGCAAGTTCTCTCTCTCTCTCTCTCTTTCTTCTTTTTCACAGTATGCACAGTTCTATGTGGAGCTTGCTGCTTGCAAATGTCACTGCCAGAGTTCAGGCCAATGACACCTGATCCAAACGTGCACATTCTGATTCACTGCCTGCATCTATGACTAAAACTTGTCTTTTGTGCTTTGAGCTTCAACCGTAAATGACAGAGGATAAAGAATCATTCTCTAGATAGATGGAAAGCACCAGTAAACCAGTGGAACAAGTATTGGCACCTCTTGGTTTGGGGACATGAGCAGTGACAGGAAAGTATGCACCCAAACTGGTTGTAACAGAAAAAAAAAAATCTCACGTTGACAGTGCTGGTTTAGATTACAAAAAATAATAATGACAATAGTGTCTGGGATGATGACAGCAAAATGTGTTTCTGTTCTGCAGCATGCCAAATGAAACAATGGTCCTCCTTGTTCTGCAAGAAAATAAAAAGTAAAAATCTATCCATCTTTATCTATTAACACAAAATATATTCAGATTTGAATAAGTCACAGCTATTTTATTATTTTAAACAAATGTATGAGATAGCTAGAGATGGAAGAATAGATGAGCGATTATATGTAGATAACCTGAATGAATGCAGGCACCTGGCATTTTGCACATCATGTTCATTGAGGCTATTTTGTGTGTGTGTGTGTGTGTGTGTGTGTGTGTGTGTGTGTGTGTGTGTGTGTGTGTGTGTGTGTGTGTGTGTGTGTGTGTGTGTGTGTGTGTGTGTGTGTGTGTGTGTGTTTGGGGAGGGGGGGGGGGTTGGCACTAGATAAACAATCTCGCTTTCATCATCATCTTATCATTCTTCATACACAAATGAACCATTCAGTCATTCAACACAAACTGACCTACAATGAGAACTGTTTCATTTATAATAATAAAAATAACCTTTATTTCACCAGGTAGAATTCCATTGAGATCAATTTCCAAGTCAGTTATGAGCTGCAGCTAGAGTACTGACAGGGACTAGAAGGAGAGAGCATATCTCACCCATATTGGCCTCTCTTCATTGGCTTCCTGTTAATTCTAGAATAGAATTTAAAATTCTTCTTCTTACTTATAAGGTTTTGAATAATCAGGTCCCATCTTATCTTAGGGACCTCATAGTACCATATCACCCCAATAGAGCGCTTCGCTCTCAGACTGCAGGCTTACTTGTAGTTCCTAGGGTTTTTAAGAGTAGAATGGGAGGCAGAGCCTTCAGCTTTCAGGCTCCTCTCCTGTGGAACCAGCTCCCTATTCAGATCAGGGAGACAGACACCCTCTCTACTTTTAAGATTAGACTTAAAACTTTCCTTTTTGCTAAAGCTTATAGTTAGGGCTGGATCAGGTGACCCTGAACCATCCCTTAGTTATGCTGCTATAGACTTAGACTGCTGGGGGGTTCCCATGATGCACTGAGTGTTTCTTTCTCTTTTTGCTCTGTATGCACCACTCTGCATATAATCATTAGTGATTGATCTCTGCTCCCCTCCACAGCATGTCTTTTTCCTGGTTCTCTCCCTCAGCCCCAACCAGTCCCAGCAGAAGACTGCCTCTCCCTGAGCCTGGTTCTGCTGGAGGTTTCTTCCTGTTAAAAGGGAGTTTTTCCTTCCCACTGTCGCCAAGTGCTTGCTCACAGGGGGTCGTTTTGACCGTTGGGGTTTTTATGTAATTATTGTATGGCCTTGCCTTACAATATAAAGCGCCTTGGGGCAACTGTTTGTTGTGATTTGGCGCTATATAAATAACATTGATTTGATTTGATTTGATGAGAAAGAAATATTAAAGAAAGAAATATTAAAAATCTTAAAAATATTGAAGAAAGAAATACCTAAATATTTGAGAAACACCAAAAGATGAGGAAATTTGGGGACTGTGAAAACACTCTGCCAACCTGCAATTTACTGGTGAAACCTCTGGAAAGTCCAGTATTTCCGACATGCTGACTGTGACTGTAAACCTGAGGCATGCACTGGCTGGACCGTATGAGGAGACTTGACGTGGCACTTGCACTGCCAGTATTTGAAGATGGCTTGACAGCAACTTTTTATTCAGCTCACAAACATTTGGGCCTTTCATCAAATCCATGCAGAACTGGCAAATGCCAAAATAAAAGCTGAGTGCAGTGATTTCTTATCTTTTGCAAGAGACTTTGCACTTCAAGTAAAGTCGGGCAAGTCAGTCACCAAAAAGCGCTGCAAAGGAGACTTGAGGTCACGCTGAACTGGGAATGCCAACCTTCACTTAGAACGAAAGGCCAATAAAGGATGAAATACACTCTCCCTTTTAACTTAAACCTTCAAAATTCATATGTAAATAGAATAAATCTATAAAGAAATAATACAAACATTATAAATAGCAAAATAATAATAACAATAATAGTAGCATTATCATTTATTATGAGAATATTATTATAATGATATTAAAATTACTTAAAATATGAATATGTTATGTTGTGTAAATAATAAATATTTAATTTAACAATTGTCAAGTCAGTGTACGTGACATGTGAATGCAAAAGCATTCAAACAAAACCAAATATTTATTTTTAATAGTTAAAAGTTGTGCAACAAGTAAGTATGTATGACATAATACACAAAGACATGCTTAAAAAACAGTTATAAAAGTGCATGTGACATGAATGGAAACAACTCTATGCTGTGACAGCATCACTGCTGACGTCCCCACAATGTAATTCTGTACACTCCCAGCAACACTACAGGATGACAAAGTAGAACCATTCTTTTATGATGAAATATTCCTTCATTTTGTGTTTTACTGAAACATGTTTGTGTTTCTTCACTTTGAAAGTCATGGAAACTTTTTCATGTCCTCATGGGGGACTGGACAAAGAGTGTTTCACACATCAGTCAAAAGTCTGACCACTGCTCCACCTTGGCCCTCAATGAGGAGAATGTTTCAAAAATACATGAAAATGTACACGTCTGGTGTACTTCAGCAGTGTAGAAACATTGCTGGGAGTGTACAGAATTATATTGTAGCACTGTTAAACCTCAACCTAAATACAACAAAGCATTAACATAATGTGTTTCCTGTAAAAGAGATGCTTAAAAAACAATAAATAAACAAAACTTTTTAAAATTGTAGTTTGGTAAGCAGGTGCATGTTGCATATGCAAGTAAAAAAAAAAGGTATGCTTAACAAACAAAGACTTGAACAAACAAATGAGAATTGATGTAAAGAAACAGATGCTTAAAATTATTTGGAAAAATGTATTTGAAAAACAGTAGCGCAGTAAGCATGTCCAACTGAAATATGAAGAAAAAAGAGTGGCTTTAAAATCCCAAATTTTAAAATTAAACAAAACAAATAAACAGTGGTCCTGTAAGAAAATGCATGTGCTATAGCAATAACAAAGAAAAAGAAAAAAAAATACTTGAGATTTTAAGCCAACATCAATAATAATAAAAAAATAAAAAAATAAAAAATAAAGCCTATCTACACGAGGTGGCGCTAAATATTTATGCCGTTGTTTGCCAACTACCAATATCTAGCACAAAGAACCTCTTGAAGCCCCTTGAAGGACCCGAAGGGTTGACTTATTATTAGCCTGTTGTTTATGGGCTTTGAAAATTGAGAGCGAACGTTGTCAAATTAAAATTATTGACGTTGATTAGACTTCCATAGATTACTCCACAGCTTTTTTTTTGGCTGTAGGTTGTCTCACATGCTCAGTTTGCTTAGAAAGTATAATTTTTATTTTATGTTTTTCTTGGTCCTCGTTTTACCGACAGGCGCGTGCACTGTCAGAGGACGACAACATGGCGGCCTCCCTGCGTTTGGGAAGTCGGGGGGTTTTCTTCGGGCTCAGATTTTCACATTTTAAAACCCGTTTGTGGATCAAATCTTCATTCCAGGACCACGTCAGGTGTTTGTTTCGGTCCCCGTGCGTCTTCGGTAAGTGTCGTTTTAACACGCTTCCCTGTGTTGCAGATACAATGTGTAAAGTCAGAAATAAAACTGCATTAAAAACCTTTTTACATGGCTATAAATAATACATGTGAAACGCAGATTAGTATTTAAAGTTTAAATACTGGAGTTGGTTTATTATACTTTCTGTACATTGTTATTTTTTTTAGCTGAAGCAAACTGTCAGTCACTGTAAACAGTATCAGTCTGGTGCAGAAGTATTTGGACAGTAGCCCGCTTTCACCTTTTGTATAACATCGCAATGGAATCAAATTAAACAGTCAAAATATAGTTTTTGCACAGACTGGTAGTTTTAATTCAAGGTTCAACAATATAAACATTCTTTAAAAGGCAGCAGCTATCCGAACGCTGCACAGGGTGTTTCTGATTGGTAAATCTAGGTCACGTGATTATGACGGCACGCACCTCCAAATTTAATGTATTATTATAATTTTTTTTTTTTAATATTGTGTGCTCCATTCTTATTTCATTTGTATTTTGCTTGTAACCCCTGGCATTGTGTTTGTTTGTTTGTATTTGTTTGTATGTCTGTCTGATTTTTTTATAATAAAAAATAAATAAATAAACAAATGACGTGCCAGAGATGGCGGTAATAACAAAGATCTCCTGTTGTCTCATTAAAAACTCAGAAACATTATTAGAGCATGAAAAAGTGCAACTAGCTAACTTGCAAGTTAAACTAGTTGAATTATCCTGTCAAAAACCAAAAGGTTCATTTATTTGATCAAGACAGGTAACAGGTAACCTTTATTATTAGTAGAGTTATTCCTGAGGCATTTGACAGAATTTCCAGTTATTGTTGTAACTTTTACAAGACTCTACAGAGTTCTAAATCTTTGCAGACATCGACTGGTAACTTTTTGAACTCTTTGTCTGTTAAATCTATAAATAAAGATTAAATTGAATTATGTGATAAACCTGTCACTCTTGAAGGGATCAAGAATAAATTATTTGTTCAAAAGCAAACAAACAAATCACCGGGAACTGATGATTTGACTTTGGAGTTTTACACATCTTTTGCTTACAAGATGGCGCCTTTGTTTTGTTTGTTTTTACTTTAAATTTCTTCTGAATGTATAGTTAAATAATCTCTCCCAACCACTCTGACTCTGAACCACTCTGAAGGTTTGAATGTTAATTCTCAAACCCAATAAAATAAATTACTCATTAGGTGTGCAAGCTCTCTGTTAAACACTGATTATAAGATATTTGCTGTACTATTAGCTAAAATACTGAAGAAGGTATTAGATTCAATTATTGCAGAAACACAGTCAGGTTTTAGGACAAATATTGTCAGAGTAGGTCTGGATATTCTTGATTATTCAGATTTAATAGAAGGAAATGGGTTCATCTTCTTTTTAGACTTTTATCAAACCTTTGATACCTTGGAACATCAGTTTATTATACAGTCATGAAAGGCAATTATTTTTTGACAGTTATCAAAAAACTGCATAAGAACAGAATAATTCTATTCAACTTCCCAAAGGTTTACAGTGCATTCAGAAAGTATTAACAGCGCTTCACTTTTTCCACATTTGGTTATGTTACAACGTTATTCTAAAATGGATGAAATTATTTTTTTTCCTCAAAATTCTATGCACAATACCCCATAATGACAATGCAAAAAGTTTTTTTTTTTTTTTTTAAGATTTTTGTGTAAGTACATAAGTATTCACAGTAGGGCTGCCACAAATGGTTATTTTGATAATTGACTAGTCACTGATTATTTTAGCGATTAGCAGTCTAATCAGATCATATGTAAATTGTGGCTTATTGCACCAGCATGCAGCTGTTATTTATCTTTGAATGTTGCTGTTGTTTGTTATATCATTTCATTAATTAATTAATTAATTATTTTACTATGTGTTATCGTTGGTAATATATATATATATATATATACATTCATGCCAGTAAAGCAAATTGAAATTGAGAGAGAAAGAGAGTGAGAGAGACTGACCTTCTCAAAGGTTGTATCATATTTCTTTTCCATCATTGACGTGAGATTGATCTCATGTCAGTCATCAACATGTTCAAGATTACTTCAGTCAGGATATTTGCTTGCTGAGGTATGCATGTTGTTGGTTTGGTAACAAAGTCATCCACTGAAGAAGAACTTTTTTTAGCACTGTAAAGTAGTGCTATAAAACATTAGCATTATCACATTTCCAATTCAAACATGACATCGCTGTTATAACGTTACAGCATCACATAGCATATGTGTGCTAAGGCTAATTAAATCATCATCATTAATGTTAATGTTTACAGCTATCAGTATAAGTAAGTAGCTCACTATAGACATTTATGTTAGCAGCTAACTAGCCATTTGGCTTACCAAGACGACTGTCCCTGTTCGTCAGCATCAGTCACAACGTGTTTCCTTCTCAGATGCTCCTGCATCGCCATTGTACTGCCGTGGAAGGCAATTTTTGCCTTGCAGATTTTGCATTGCACGTTTTTCTCTTTAATTTGGTTAAAATGTTCCCAAACATTTGAGCTTTGTTGCCAGCTAGCCATGATTTAAATCACGCTAACGTTTTTTTCAAGTCTTAGTTTACCCAGATACCATCTCTCATCAAAATTTTGTAGTAACCGGGTAATTCTATGGTCACGTAATTACAGTGACAGCAAAATGTGATCATATTTTAGCTTACCATTAAAAATTTTTCTCAAGTTGCAATTTCATTATAGAAGTGCTTAACAGTTTCTTAAATTTTCCTAAAATACTGACAATCTGCTTGCCCTTGCGAGTTGGTGGAGGTAATAATTTTTTTAACATACATATGCACCCAGAGCTAAATACCCAAGCAAATGGGGAAAAAATGTATAATCATCTGTTTTTGTTAGTGTTCAACATCTATGATTCAGAATGCATGAATTGAAGCACTGTAAAATTACACCCTGGTATGTGGTTTGAATGGTAGGGTGCAATTTGAGTGACATTGCCTAATATCCAGCAGAGGGCAGCAGCACACTTCATAGCTCAAATAAGAAAGCCACAAAGTATTCCAAAATCACACATTTAATAATTTGTTGCTTAATGCTTTGTCAAGTTACAGTTATAACAATATATTATATAAAACTGATAGACATATAAAAATAAAAACCTGGCACAAAATGTCCTTATATAGTGCTGAGATAATTTGTTCAAGGATGTGATGCAGTGATTTAACAATGTCTTGAAAGTGTGGATCAATTATATACGAGTTCTCATTAAAATAAAAACCTTACACTTATACTGACAAATGCTTCTTGTTCCCCTTTCCCTTCCTCTCCATCCATTAATTTCTCAGTCTGTTCCGTCTGTCTGTTCGGTCACTTTTTCCTTATACGTCATGAATTTTGCAAGATTTGACTCATTCGCTGAGGATACCCAGTAGATGAGTGGTAATATAATAATCCTGCAGTAATCTGGATTGTGTTTTATTCTGCACCATTGCAGTCTTGTTAACTGTAAAGCAGCAACTCCTGTGCAGCTTGGATTTGAACCCTGCCCCTGCAGCTGCTGATGGTGGCTTAATGGCCTTTGCGGCGATTGTTGGTTTAGCAGCATCAGTTGCGGTGTCATCAAGCATCCAAGTTATTCATCCGTTAGTGAGCTACCAGCATTCTGTTCTCATTAGGGTGCTGCCTTTTTCTGTCACAGCCCCCCCCCCATGACCTTGTTTGTTGCTAAACAATCTCCAAACGGAAGCGTTTAGCTTTGTTTTTGTACCAAACATATTTACTAAACGGTGGAATACTCAAATGTAAAATGTTTGACATTTTCTGGAGTAAATGAATGCATGCACCTCTGATATTGCAAATGTGTCTGTAAGATTTATGCAATTCTTTTTTTTCCCTCCAGGTGTCACCCCTCTCAAAGTACAAATGCCCGCTCTCTCCCCCACAATGGAGGAGGGAAATATAGTCAAATGGCTGAAGAAGGAAGGTAAAATAAATGAGATATTTGCATCCCCTCAGTACCATTTTAAACTTCTGTTAAGGGATTATTTCATTTACATTTCTACCACACTTATTTACATTAAATTTTAACCGCTGTGTAGACATTCCTTCATTAAAATTTCTGTTCACATTCAGCACACACAAGAATTTCTTTTTCACTGTTGACGTTTGAGCAAGGCAGCAAAGAACCTGGTGTGAGCAGCTGTTTTGAGGAAGTGTCGGAGTCACTGTCATAACAACCAAACACTTTTTTTCCTTAAAAAAAAACACCACTCTACGTTCTGATTGGGTGCACATATTAAAGGAAAGAATTTCCTAGAAATAGGGATGACACTGTACAAAGACAATTTCAGAGCTGTAGGCATTTCTGTGTAGCGGTGGGTGGGCTCACTGATTTCATCATTACAATGAGAGGTGCTAACAGTTACAGGCATCTCTGCTGAAGTGAAACAAATGGCAGGAAGAGGCAAACATTCACAAAGGAAACCAGATGATGTCAAAGAAAGTAACACTCAGACTATGTGTATCTATCTATCTATCTATCTATCTATCTATCTATCTATCTATCTATCTATCTATCTATCTATCTATCTATCTATCTATCTATCTATCTATCTATCTATCTATCTATCTATCTATATCTATATATATATATACTGGACTTTATTTGATGCCATCAAAATTTACTGCTTGGTTACACCCGTACATTCATATTGCCCAGCCTGACTGCTCCCCAAAAGTCAAGCTTGGACACATCAGTCACATGTGAACATGGGAAAATAATGTAGCGAAATAAGAAACATGATCTCTCAAAACAATCAAAAGCATTCATGCTGATATATTGTCCCCCTAAATGATTTTAAGAAATATTATTAAGAGGCGCTTATTTAGTTTGAATTTTGAGATATACACAAAGCAGAAGTTTTTGTTAATCAATAATTTTGACATTAATGTTGAGGTCAAAAACCAAACAATGTGTATTCTTTTTCAACCTTTTCTTTGGAAAACTTTGAAAAACTCTGTTTAAAACTAGCATAAACATCTTATGTTGTGACATACATCAGCGTCTTCTGTTTTTGGTCTTCCCTGCCATGCAGACCTGCACTACTTGCATGCACACACACACACAGAGCAGAGCCAGTTTGCACATTTGTGGAAGGTCTGTCAGAGAATCAAACCTGCCACAATGGTAGAGAGTGGATTTTAGCCCTGCCTCACTGAGAACACACTGCACAGAGAGCCAGAGCATTTCTCAATGTCCCTACATAAAAACAAAAGCTTTTTTTTTCTTGTTTTACTGTTAGCTTTTTCCCTCTCCTTTCTCAACACCTCGGCTGCTCGCTGAAGTTTGCGCAGGCTGGGACCTTTCACAAATGACACAACACAAATGAAACCAGGTGAAATTGTAACTCGCACGCTCCCTCCCTCCTTGTTTTTCGACATCGGGCTGCCTGGCTCTTTAACTCACACATAAACACTGGCAGACTCACTCCTCATTTATTAACATTAGAAAAAAAAATCTTAGATTGTTGGCTCGGTGAATTGCAAATGGATATGAGCTTGGGAAACAAATGTTTGCTAACAATTGTAATTCTCTGTTCACACTAAGCAAACTTGAATGTTGTGTACTTTAAGAAACTACTTGAGTGCAGTCTCCAGCCATTAATTTTAGTTTGACATGATCAGAGATGAGGTGTTTCTTGTTCTTTTATTCTTTGCCAATGGTACAAGCCAGAGGTACAGCATGTAGTTTCCAGGATAACCTTCAGTACATTCAGTGAGATTATTTCAGTTTGATGGAAAATAGTTTCTTTGTGAGCACACAAGTGAAAGAGTTTTTGTTTTGAACGTGCTGATCATGATTGCCAGTTTTCAGCCATAGCTTTGTGGACCGACATAATTAAGAACATTTAATTAATTCTTTAAAGTGCCATATTATTTATTTAATTTTACATTTGACATTAATAGGTGCTTTTACTTTTGCAGGTGAGGCAGTTGCGGCAGGTGATGCACTTTGTGAAATTGAGACCGACAAGGCAGTTGTTACAATGGAATCTAATGATGATGGTATCCTCGCAAAGATCTTGGTGAGTGATAGAAAATTAAATCTACACATTCTTCTGGTGTAACGATGTAGTGAGGTGTATAAAGTAGTGTTAATTTCATCAGATGAGACAAAATACATTCATTGACTTTTACAATAGATAAATACATTACAAATCTTGAATTATTTATTTTATTTTATTCTGCTTTGCTTTAACAAATTTTCAGCCAATTCTGAATGTGCAAATAGAATAAGTAGATTAAACAAATGTTTCATTTAAAAAGACCTCCACCCCCACAGTATCATGGATTTACAAGAAAACCGAATGTCTAATTGTATCTGATGCGAAGCCTCGTAGTTTTAAAATATTGGGGAGAAACACCACAAGCTTTCAATAATTCAACAAGTGTAATTTGTCAGGTAATTCTAACATTCAGTATCTCATATGTGTGAAACACTATATTAACTGAAATGGTAATCAGAAATAATCTGTTTTTTAATTAAAAAGGACTAAAATGTCTCGACTGAAACAAGACTAAAATACATTCAGTTCTGTTTTGACTAAAAGTTGACTAAAATTAACAGACTTTTAGTGAATTTAAGCATGACTAAATAAAATTGTTATTGACTAAAAAGGACACTTGACAGAAGACCGAGATTAAATAAAAAAAACACAGGTGACAAAATTAACAGTAGTATAAAGTAAATTAAGCCCCATCACACATAGCAAGAATGTGCAGGAACCATGCCCGACGCAGCAAATATTGCCATAATGCGTTGCAGTTGGGAGGAAAAGAGGCGTGGTCAGCAGTGTCAGAATGCATCCGGATTACCTTGTCCACACCTGCACGATGATATCCAAAGCGCATACAACAGGTAGATGACACAGACTGCTGTCAGACAGCCATAAAAGGCACTGAAGACTGCCCGATGTCCAAACGTCTGGATGGCAAACATGAGCCCAGAGTGGGAGGCAGTGCTGTGTTCCTCACGCACACTTGAGCAGGGCCACAAATATCACTCAGCCGTGTGTGTGTGTGTGTGTGTGTGTGTGTGTGTGTGTGTGTGTGTGTGTGTGTGTGTGTGTGTGTGTGTGTGTGTGTGTGTGTGTGTGTGTGTGTGTGTGTGTGTGTGTGTGTGTGTGTGTGTGTGTGTGTGTGTGTGTGTGTGCGTGCGCGCACGTATGCATGCATAACGCTGCATGACCCACTAAGTGCCTGTGCGGTGCACGTGTGTGCATATGCCACTGGACAGCTTTGCTGAAAGTTTGCTGGCAGTGGACCATGCTGACCCCTGCGTCAGACAGAGCCTTTCCAGGGAACTTTAATTACTTTTTTCTTTTTTGCGCACTTCAGCAGCACGACACAACTCTGGACACTGCGATGGTTGGATTATCACATAGGACTTATTTTTTTTATTTTGGGTGAGAGTATTATTAAGCACAGGCTGCAGTCGGGCTCCACGTCCATGTCTGCACTGTGAAACACTCTTGGACTGCTGTTGGAGGTGAGATTCATGTTTATTAATGCTGTCATGGTCTGGCACAACAGTTCCATTTCACATCTCCTACAGAGTTAGAAGTTGATTATATATTACAGCGTGAGATCCGTTCAGCTCAAGCCTGATGCATGGAGTGACGAGTTACTGTGCACCACAGAGAGACACAGCTGCTCGTGTTATATACAGTTATGATGGAGACAAGTGTTCACATTATTTAAGTCGCCCATGAGCAGGAATGGACAAAAATCTGTACTGTAAGGTCTATTGTGGATATAACAGCGTGTTCAGATTTGCAGAGGTGTGCACACAGTAGTGTGCAGAGCTTTCAGTTTGATAGCCACTGTTCACATTCACTGTACACGATGATAATAATTTATAATTATTATCATGATGAAGCATGTCACATACATTTAAACAGTTCCTTTGCACTCTGGTGGCGGGTGGGACATTTTTATACATGGCACATGCAGGTCAAACTGGCAGGCTTAGCTGTGCCAAATCCATCTTGAGGTTCCCTCGTATGCGCTTAAATAATTTCAGATCCTGTTTTGCTGCCATTGGAATAGGTAAGTTGTGATCAGATGGTCCTCAGATTGCACATGGACCCCCGTCGGATAGGTGTCCCATCTCAACGGTGCCTGGAGGGTTTTTAACATGTGCATCACACTCAGGGCCACTGGCCGATTTTGACCAACTGTGTGGACTTCCGCAGATGGCTGTCAAAACATTTTGGAACTGAAGTCTGGCACTTTTTGGATGTGTGCAGATTCATCATTCTGACACCATTCTGAGTGATTCTAGCTATGTGTGACAGGGGTATTAAAGTTCCATAAAATGTTGCTGTTGTTGCATCTCTCATCATTTATTGATGAAATCAAAGTGATGTTAATCAGTGAAATCACCTGGTGGAGTAGGTTTATGTGTTTGATATGTTGCATGGATCCTCCTTTGCCTTTTTTTGCTTTACTGTCACTGCGGTAGTGGCCCACCAATGAAGCAGGTTGTCAGTGTGAAATTTCTCTCGTGTTCCATCTTCCTTTTATGTTGGTTGAATATTTTTATAGTTTTAATGGGCTGCCAGATCACTTCTTTCCAAGTTTTGCTTCCTGAATTGACAGATTATTTTACATACATTGTAATTTTAAATGAGCTAATCAAACTATGGTTTGTAAAGTTGGGGGGAAAAAAAAAACATTTTTTCTTGGATGTTTATGTAAAACATAATTTCGGTTTCTCATTTAAAAAAATTTGGGATGATGTGTTAATCGCTGTGGATGTGTGAAATGCATACACAGAAAACAAGCTTTACAAGGGTCTCATGTCTTAAAACATGGCTTTACATAAAATGTGGGGCTTTCTGACGTGATACAAATCTCTAAGTCGAAGAGGATTTATTTATTTGAGATACGCAGAAGTGGATACATGCTTAAAATGTGTACAGAGACACATTTTGTACAAAAAAATGTGCTCTCAATGTACTCCCAAGCACAAATTGACAAAATAATTTAACTGTTCAAGAGGTTAGTGAAGGTTAGTGATAAATCATGACCTTGTGTGCATTTCTTCTGTTCTCTCACACTTTCCTCTTACTCTTCCACATTCATTACTCTATCATTGTCTCTGTTGGGTACTAAATAGTTTCCATAGCAACCAGCTAAGAATTTGGGGTAGGGTCTTGAGAGCTGAAGGTGGCAGTACCACGTTGTCTAAAATCTCTAAGTAATACATAATATAAAACACAGGGAACTTGATAACCTGAAAATAATAAATCCTTTTTTTTTTTTTTTTTTAATTAACCACAAATGCTACTAAGTCAAAAGTTTAGACACATCTTCCCAGGTGTGCCTAAACTGTTGACTGGTACTTTGAGTCACAAATACTCTTTAAGTCAGCATTTCCCAGTTCAGGTCCTCAGGATGCAAAGTACTGCACATTTTCCATTTCTGCCTGTCCTGACTCTAACTGTACATAATGGGCCAAATCAGGTATCTTCCATTGTTCATCTAGCTGTTGACTGGCTGAACACACCGGATTGAGCAGACATGGTGTGGGAAGATCAGGCACAAATGGAAAAAGTGCAATAGTTTTGGATCCCGAGCACTAGGATTGGGAAACATTGATCTAAATCACTATATGTAATTTCGAACCACTATCTGAAACAGTGTCGGTACATGGTTACCTTTAACAGACTACCGCTAACAGACTATGGCATGTGGCTTCACACACAAATTTTTGAAGCCACATGCCATGTAGTGTCTCTTGGCAGTTCACATAAAGTATCTATAAAATCAACTGGTTACCATTGATAGCCTGTCGTCCGTACGTCTGAAGCCACATGATATTCAATGGCTTCTTACAGTTCAATAACAGTCTCTGGAAATCTGGAGGAGCCTGCTGTCCATGTGTTTGAAGCCAGATGCCATGTTGCATCATTTGATAGTTCAAAAAATGAGGAATCAGTTGGAAAGCCATAGCAACTTGCCGTCTGTACATTTGTGGCATCCTGATTTCATACTGCGTATCTAGTCAAGGTTAGTAGCAGCGGAACTGCACTAGATTTCCCCACCCTATGAACTTTTGGACCATATAGAATTCAGCACCATCTTTTCATCCATGCATCCATCCTCTTTTATTATACATTAATGCTTCAGTTACTCCCAGCAGGGGATGCACCGTCATGAGTTGTCTTGTTTAAAGATGTATATAATTACCTGTGATCAAATGCCATAAGACTGTAGGAAAGCCAGGACCTTTGGTTATTTCTATGGGTCAACTACTGTTGTGGCTCTCACAAATTTTCTGCCACAGCTCTTGAGTGGGATTACATAGGGAAAATACATCTGTATCTTGTGTTTATTTTGCCAAACCATTTTCAAGAGGAGACCCTTTGCGCTGTTATCATGAAGGCTGAATAAATAATTTTACAGATTACTTTCTTCTGGTTAAATATTATGAGGTGATGATAGGTGATTGAATATTTTGGCCTAAGGGGTGTTTTTTAGACTCTGTACAGTATTTTTTTTTACGTAGTTACCTCTTAAATTTAAATACCGGTACTTTGTTTGCACATGTTGGCATATTGAACCTGTGCTAGCAGCTCCTTCTACCACATGGTTTCATTTTTGCTTTGATATAAATGTGATCAGTGTGACCTCCATCATATAATAAGCAAAGAAATCCTGTTTTGGTTTATCTGTCGTGCTGTATTGATCAGAGACGGAACGTTTTTAACTCCTTAACCCTCAAGTGACCAAGTTGGGTCATTTATGACCCCGGGCATATATTCTTGTGCACCATTTTTTCATTTTAATCTGAGAAAATCTTTCTACCATGAATTTGTGAATCTACACTGAAAAAACGCTCAGAAGGATCAACGAGAGGAAAGCCCCTGGTCCCGACGATATTCCTGGTCGGGTCCTGAGAGACTGTACTGAGGAGCTCACGGATGTCTTTACGGACAACTTCAACATTTCGCTGAGACAAGCTGTTGTCCCGATGTGCCTCAAAGCCACCACCATCATCCCAGTCCTGAAGAAGTCGTCTCCCTCCTGCTACAATGACTACCGCACGGTCGTACTCACTCCCATCATTATGAAGTGCTTCGAGTAGCTAGTCATGGACCACATCAAATCTGCCCTCCCCCCGCACTGGACCCCTACCAGTTTGCGTATCGGTCCAACCGCTCGACCGACGATGCTATCTCCACTGCCCTCCACTCAGCCCTCACTCACCTGGAGACCAAGGACTCGCACGTCAGAATGCTGTTCATTGACTTCAGCTCAGCATTCAATACAATCATCCCCCAGCAGCTCATCCACAAACTAGTCCAACTGGGACTCAACACCTCCCTGTGCAACTGGCTGCTGGGCCTTCTGACAGGGAGACCACAGGCAGTTCGGGTCGGCAGCAACACCTCCAGCACCATCACGCTGAACACAGGAGCCCCCCAAGGATGTGTGCTGAGCCCCCTCCTCTTCACTCTGCTGACCCACGACTGCACACCTACATCCAGTTCCAACCTCTTCATCAAGTTCGCAAACGACACAACTGTGGTGGGTCTCATCAACAACAACGATGAGACAAGCTACAGGAGTGAGGTGAACCGCCTGGCCACGTGGTGCACAGACAACAATCTCCACCTGAACATGGAGAAGACGAAGGAGATTGTCGTGGACTTCAGGAGAGAGCCCGCTCAGCATGCTCCACTAACCATCAATGGCGCTGAAGTGGAGCAGGTGAGCAGCACAAAGTTCCTGGGTGAACACATCTCCCAAGACCTGTCCTGGAACATCAACACCACATCTCTGGCCAAAAATGCCCAACAGCAACTCTACTTTCTGTGGAAACTGAGGAAATCAAGAGCCCCGACCCCCATCATGTACTCCTTCTACAGAGGTACCATCGAGAGCATCCTGACCAGCAGCATCACTGTGTGGTACGGTGCCTGCACCGTATCCTGCCGCAAGACCCTGCAGCGCACTGTGAAAGCAGCTGGGAAGATCATCGTTGTTCCTGTCCCCTCTCTGCTGGACATTTACCACACCCGCCTCACCTGCAAAGCCACCAGGATCGCAGGTGACCCCACCCACCCAACTCACAGTCTTTTTACACTTCTGCCGTTGGGGAGGAGACTGCAGAGTCTCCGGACCAAAACCAGCAGGCTCAAAGACAGTTTCCTCCACCAGGCAGTCAGGATGCTCAACTCCCTCCCTTCTCTGCTCCCACTGACCCTGCATGCCCACGCACACCTCACTTTATCCTCCCCCGTTGCATTATTGCATCCACATCAGGACCGCCTGTACTGATACTGGTACATTAGTATACAGTCATTGCACTATCATCAGCATACTGTCATTTGCACCACTGCATTATACTGTTATACTGTATTACACTGTTATCCATTGCATCGTATTTAATGTCATACTGTATACAATGGTACACTTTTGCCATTTGCCATTTGCACAACAGCATCATACTGTTATACTTACACGACCTACACTGTTTATACTGTTTTATTTTTATTTTGTAAATCAGTAATATTTAACGTAAATTTTTTACTTAGCTTAGTAGTAGTTTTTATTCTGTACTCTGCACCGTGGGTCTGAGAGGACTGAAATTTCATCTGTGCTGTATGCCGAGCATGTATAGCATATTTGACAATAAAGCTGACTTTGACTTTGACTTGACTTTGAAAATGTAAATGCAGCACTTTTGTTTTTGCTCTCATTTTTCATGAGCTGAACTCAAAGATCTAAAGCCCTGGTCCCACCAAATAATGAAGGATGAATAATGAGTCACGAAGCATGCTTTTTTGGTACAAGTCCAAATTATTCAACAATCATGGGAGAATAGTGGCTCTTGGAGGCTCTTAGAGGCAGAATATTTGGCTAACGAGGCTCATCTCTGAGCGTGGCGCTAATTTGAAAGTTCAAAATTTAGCAACAACAGCGTGGGCCTGTTTGTGTATGAGGTACCACGAGGACAAATGAAAACTTTAGAGGCATGTTTGTGGTGAGGATGAAGCTGTTAAAAGCCCATTATCCAAGTACCTGGCGGCCATGAGGACTGGACAGGCTATTTTGGACAGGCTCAGCCTTCTTGCGCACTACAATCCCGCCTGCTTTGTGTGCTGCACACTGTATATAAAATAATTACTTTGTAGCGGATTAATCATTTTCTGTCAAAGCATGAATGTTGAAAACACCTATAATCGCTTCTGAAATCACAGAGGACATTTGGAGCTTTTTTCCTCTCTATCTCGTGTGCTGAGGTGGAGAATATATTTGGAACAGCATAAAGGTAAGTATATGCAATGTTTTTATTGCAATAGCTTGATAAAACAGTTGCATGTTCATTCCTCCTTTATAAGCAGCTGTAAAAGTATGTTTGGATCAGATGAGCTCCGCTGTGTGTGGACTAACGCAATGACTCACGCAGCGACACAAGCCATTTCAGCCTGGACGAGGCTCAAATGACAGGTCAGTTGTGGCTCATTAGAGGCTAATATCTGACACATGTGAGGAACAGAGAGAAAACCTGTTCTTTTTATATCTGCATAGGTTGTCTAATAAATTAAAATACTTTATATTCATTAATTTATTTAAAAAAAAATGGTTGCCATAGGTTTCATTGTGTTCTACAACCAGTTGATGGCAGTGTTGAGCCCCACACGATGGTGGCATATAGGTTGTTTTATGCAGCTACTGTCTCTTTTGTAACTAATACTTTTTTTTTTGGTATTATGTTGCTTAACATACACATAGTGAATATCTGTCATTTTTTTTAAATCTGATTTTATTGCCTATTTCTCATCAAAATGAAAGGTGCCTGTGTTCTTGCGACGGCATATTTATCAGTTGAGCCTCATGCTCCAAAGGAATATAAGCTTCAAGGGGATGTTACTCATTTCCAAATATTTTAGAACACCTTTTAAGTCTGAGGGTCTACAGCCAGCAAAGGAACCTAAATAATCTAGAGCAAGTACTGCAACTAGTTAGTGTGCTTACCTCCCAAAGAGAAGGTCTGCTGTTCAAGGCCACTTGTGCTCCATTGTCCATGCATATCTACTGTGATGACCCCTAGCCAAAATGACTTTGCTAGCACAGTTGAAAAGGTGATGTGTGCTTATTGGCTTCCTTTGTTTTCTTATTCTTTTGTCTCCTTGTGTGTGTGTGTGTGTGTGTGTGTGTGTGTGTGTGTGTGTGTGTGTGTGTGTGTGTGTATATATATATATATATATATATGTATATATATATATATATATATATATATATATTTTTTTTTTTTTTTAAGAAATGCACTGCCAGAAAAAAAAATGTTTCTCCTCAACTTTTGTACTATGTTACTGAATAATAGAGAATTCCCATTTTAGTTTGCACTCCAGGGAGACGTCTTTCGATTGGGTTGCATGCACAGAATAGATGCAGAGATCAAACTCTTTCTAGTTTATTTAAGGTTTGGTGAATATTATTTGAGCTCTGCTATAGGTTTACGAGCCGAATATCAGGAGTGGTGATACATAACTAGCAAAACCATGTTCACTGTTTTACAGTTTTTACTTGAAATTATTTAGTTTGTTTGTTTGTTTGTTTGTCTTGTTGTTGGTCTTTATCTCTTCTGTCCCTGAATCTGGGCATTTTAAGAGACAGCTTACTTAGGTGCATACTTTTGCTAAAAAGACAAAAAAAAATAATTAAGGCACATAAGCTTATTCTGTTGTATGTACAACCCCTGACAAAAATTATGGAATCACAGGCCTCGGAGGATGTTCATTCAGTTGTTTAATTTTGTAGAAAAAAAGCAGATCACAAACATGACACAAAACTAAAGTCATTTCAAATGGCAACTTTCTGGCTTTAAGAAACACTATAAGAAATCAGGAAAAACAATTGTGGTAGTCAGTAACGGTAATGTTTTCAGACCAAGCAGAGGGAAAAAAATATGGAATCACTCAATTCTGAGGAAAAAATTATGGAATCATGAAAAACAAAAGAACGCTCCAACACATCACTAGTATTTTGTTGCACCACCTCTGGCTTTTATAACAGCTTGCAGTCTCTGAGGCATGGACTTAATAAGTGACAAACAGTACTCTTCATCAATCTGGGCTCCAACTTTCTCTGATTGCTGTTGCCAGATCAGCTTTGCAGGTTGGAGCCTTGTCATGGACCATTTTCTTCAACTTCCACCAAAGATTTTCAATTGGATTAAGATCCAGACTATTTGCAGGCCATGACATTGACCCTATGTGTCTTTTTGCAAGGAATGTTTTCACAGTTTTTGCTCTATGGCAAGATGCATTATCATCTTGAAAATTGATTTCATCATCCCCAAACATCCTTTCAATTGATGGGATAAGAAAAGTGTCCAAAATATCAACGTAAACTTGTGCATTTATTGATGATGTAATGACAGCCATCTCCCCAGTGCCTTTACCTGACATGCAGCCCCATATTATCAATGACTGTGGAAATTTACATGTTCTCGTCAGGCAGTCATCTTTATAAATCTCATTGGAACAGCACCAAACAAAAGTTCCAGCATCATCACCTTGCCCAATGCAGATTCGAGATTCATCACTGAATATGACTTTCATCCAGTCATCCACAGTCCACGGTTTCTTTTCCTTAGCCCATTGTAACCTTGTTTTTTTTTCTTTTTAGGTGTTAATGATGGCTTTCGTTTAGCTTTTCTGTATGTAAATCCCATTTCCTTTAGGAGATTTCTTACAGTTCGGTCACAGACGTTGACTTCAGTTTCCTCCCATTCGTTCCTCATTTGTTTTGTTGTGCATTTTCAATTTTTGAGACATATTGCTTTAAGTTTTCTGTCTTGATGCTTTGATGTCTTCATTGGTCTACCAGTATGTTTGCCTTTAACAACCTTCCCATGTTGTTTGTATTTGGTCCAGAGTTTAGACACAGCTGACTGTGAACAACCAACATCTTTTGCAACATTGCGTGATGATTTACCCTCTTTTAAGAATTTGATAATCCTCTCCTTTGTTTCAATTGACATCTCTCGTGCCATGATTCATGTCAGTCCACTTGGTGCAACAGCTCTCCAAGGTGTGATCATTCCTTTTAGATGCAGACTAACGAGCAGATCTGATTTGATGCATGTGTTAGTTTTGGGGATGAAAATTTACAGGGTGATTCCATAATTCTTTCCTCAGAATTGAGTGATTCCATATTTTTTTCCCTCTGCTTGGTCTAAAAAAGTAACCGTTACTGACTGCCACAATTGTTTTTCCTGATTTCTTATAGTGTTTCTTAAAGCCAGAAAGTTGCCATTTGAAATGACTTTAGTTTTGTGTCATGTCTGTGATCTGCTTTTTTTTTCTACAAAATTAAACAACTGAATGAACATCCTCTGATGCCGGTGATTCCATAATTTTTGCCAGGGGTTGTACCTGGTTTTGTGTGTGACTGTAGAAAATCAAATAATACAGCTTTCAGAGGGGAATATATTTCTTGGGCTGGGTTTTGGAAAAAAAAAAAAGTACAGCAAAATAGGTGACTAGTGAGAAGACATTGACCACTGTCAACAGGTCCTGTAATAATTATTGGCAAAGCTTCTTAACTGGTAATCATCTTGAATGTGACATTTATTTTTCTAGCGGGAGTATGTGTGAACAGAGCATATCATTTAGGTTCATGTCACTGCTACTTGTAAATTTGTAAATTTCTCGCCTGGTATACAGATGGAGGAAGGCAGTCGCAGCATACGTCTGGGCACTCTCATTGCCCTCATGGTGGAAGAGGGGCAGGACTGGAAGCAGGTTGAGATACCTCCACTAGAGGCTGAAGTACCTGTTACAACACCAGCAGCTGCGGCACCAATTGTACCTTCTCCTTCTCCACCAATACAGTCCTCATCATTACTGTAGGTATTGAACTTTAACTTAAAGTTTAAAATTGGAATTGCTATTGAAATTGTCCTTACAATTTCTGCTTCATTAGGGTACGTATGAGCCCTGCCGCAAGACACATCTTGGACACACGTGGTGTAGACCCAAAGCTGGCCACTCCAACTGGGCCAAGAGGACTTATTACCAAGGAGTGAGTATGAATTAATCACTTGGCATTTTCAAGCATGATGTGGACTCCATGGAAGACACGCACAGGATTTATGTGTGTGCTACACCACAATTCTTAGGTGCAACATAGTGATAATGTGCACAACACACGCATATAAGAAAACCAAAACTACAAAGTGTGTTCAAGATATTCCTGCAAGACAAAAAATAAATACATTTAATAAATCCTCCCTGCCGGGTTTGTGGAGTTGTGATGATGTTATCTGAGTTCTAGGAAGTAACCGCTGTTAAACAATCTGAAAATACCAGCGCACTTCTGATTTAGTGTCTCTGTCATTGACAACCACAGCTGTTCGCAATCCGTCATCAATCCAGCATCCACTCACCACCCAGCAGGTGGTATTTATTGGAGCAGGCAGCAAGATAGATGAGTGGTTAGCACTGTTGCCTCACACTGAGATGGTCCTGGGATCACTTCCCACCTGGTTCGTTCGGTGGGTAACAAGGAAACTCGGCTCCTCTAAGAACATGCCCCGGATTAAGAACTCGGCCCAGGTTGGGGTTTGGGTTAGGGGTATGAGTAGGATTAGCCCTGTGCCCAGTTCACACGTGGGGACGAGTTCGCATTGGGTGGACTTCTCCTTTATCCCTTCTGTGTGTAGATTGCATATTCTTGCAGTGTGTGTGTGGGAGTTCTGTCTGGATGCACTTTCCTCCCACTTCCAAAGACATACAGGTTAGGTGAATAGACAAATTTAAATTAGCTGTAGGTGTGAATGTGAATGTATTTGTTTGTCTATATCTGGCTATGCAATAGACTGTCAGCCTCTCAGCCAGTGAACGCTGGGATAGGCTCCAACTCACCTATTACCTTAATTGGAATAAGTGAGGATAGGATTGGATTGGATTTATTTGGTAAAATTCATACCTACATAAATAAAACAGAGGACAACGCATTAAAGTATAAAACCACTTACTGTATTTCCAATGTGGTCCTCATGACAGCAGGTACAAAAATAAAAACATTAACAATTAAAAAATATAAAAGAATGACAAACATGTAAACATTCAATAGTAATAAATAGTAGTATTTGTTCATTAAAATTAATTAGTTAATATCACAGATTTGCAATCTTATGTGGCTAATTGTCATTAAATCACCAAAATTCATTATTCATGAAAAAATTAATAAGTATGAACATCATTATAGCGATTCTGTAATTTACTCCATAAATTTGTTTAACTTGTTTTTTAAAGATGTCACTCATCTGACATAATTTTACTAATCACAGCTGGCCATTCTCGTGACAGCAAGAATGAAGAATAAAGTTGCTCCAATTTTTGCAAAATGTGATGGAAATTATTGGTTAATAGGGTTCTAAAAATGAATAGTTTGCACCATGTGCCGTGCTTAGTTGTCACATTACAGGATAACGTGACAACAACTTTAACTTTTGACCCCTGTACAAACTGAAATTGACCTTTGTCACAATTCTAAATGTTTTTAGCCCATAACTCCATAACATTCAGTCATAGATAGTCCAAACTATACCTTTTTGAAATCTTTGTGATCAGACCCATTATGTGTTAATGTGGCTTTCAGCATGATTGGAGCATTTTTTAATTTTGACCCCTGTGTAATTCTTCTTTGACCCCTACCTGGCCGCCATATTGGATTTTCCAGTGGCCAGCACTTTTTTTCTCAAAGACTGATTTATGAAAAACATTCATGCCAAATCTGATGCTTGTATCACCACATGAAGGATTGTTTCAGTTATCTGCTGCACTATTGTACATTGCATGCAAGACAATCTGGAGCAGTGCTATTCACAACATTAAACATATTACCAAGTTTAAATTATTCAACTCTATACTCCACATGACATACATTTACAATACTGAACTGTTCACAGCCAGTGTGTATTCTAGGAGTAGCATTTCACAAGTATTTCATGATGTTCAATTCATTTTATTTGTTCAGTAATTTATTTCATTTACAACCCCAATTCCAATGAAGTTGGGATATTGTGTAAAATGTAAATAAAAGTATTTTAACAAAGTGGGAATTAAAATCAAAATGCATATCTGCGGGTTTGAATAAGTATTGCTTAAAATGTCATGCTGCTTTCATCTTGTTGTGTGGTCAGTTCACACAACAGAAACACAAACACCCACAGACAGCTCTAATGGTTACCTGCTGTCAGCAGGGATTTGATTGAGTGTTTTTGTTCTCTATCTCATGCCCTGCTGGGGAATCTCATTAAGCAAGTTCTGTCACCATAGCAACCCAGTCTCCAAGACACACTGGTGGCCATGGAAACGCAGACCATATGTTGTCTGAGATTAAATGTCTCAGACAGTGTCAGAGAAATATACAGTTTATGAAGCAAGATAACTCCAAATTACTGAAATTCAGAGATGCTTAAAGGAATTCAGAAAAGCCTAACCTTGTTTTGATTCTGGCTGAAGGACTAAATTACAAAGTGGAATTTAAATTGCTGGAGCATAATATCTACATTTTGCACACATTATATAACTGGTTACTCTTTTGTAAAACATGTAATTTTTGATTAAGTGTATGTGTGTGTGTGTGTATATATATATATAATATAAAATATGGTTTCACTTCATTACTCTCTTTATAAAGTTGTTGATACCATCATGATGAAATTGTTAATTAGTCAACCCATGTGTTGAGGTTTGTTTCAAACTCGTAATTTTAATGTTTTTGTTTTAGGTGCATAATGAGTGATCTGGAAATGTTTGGAGGGTGTTCACATCAAGTGATGAACAGTTTCAGTTACTCTAAATAAATGTCGTCTTCAGCATTGGCCATGAGAGTCACTGCTGTCCATGTACGTATGCTTGTGATAATTATTTAATGATATTACAGAGCTATAAAAAGCCCACGGCGGTATTTCAGGATGAATATTGTGGTGGTGTTGGAAGTTTTAATTGTGCTTTGGTGTGCTGTTGTATACATTGAGGATTCTGTAGAAGAACAGCACTTCCATGCACATGCAAAGACCTAATTAGGCTAAGTTGTGTCAGATATTGGAAAGACAAAACGAGGACTTGATGAGGGATGTAACTTTCTCCATTTTTTCAGTTTTAACAGGTGGGCTAAAATGACTACAGACCACAGTTGTGACTGTGTGCACCAAATTCACACAGTCACAACTGTGTGTAATTTTTTTATTAATTTTATTTTTAAAGCAAGCTTTGTGTGTATGTATCTTTTACTAAGCATCTCTCTTACCCTTTCAACATTCAAGTCACAATCTCAGTTTTCAGAGGCTCTTTTCCTCAGCTGCTAGTCAGGTTGTAAATTGCTTTGTGAAAGCCGCTCGCCTGCACTCAACATTGAGCAGCCAAACACTGGCACCCAACGTTGTGTGTGATATAATTTAATTTCATATTGGTGATATTTACAGTGTATTCCAATTAGAAAGTAGTGCTGAATACCCCACACTCAATGTAGCAGCATTTTGAAGCTTGTTTTTATTTTCACTTGGGGGGAAATTGCCTTCATTTTCTCTGGTGATATATGTGGTCATGAGGTTGGAAATTAATTGGATCTCTTTTTTTTTAAGCTTGTGTGATTCTCACTGGTGAATTGGAGTATTACATTTGGTAAAGATTCAGTCTCATCCTTAGCACCTTACTGAGGGGTTTTCCAATTTGCTGTGTTGCCTCCTGACACTTGTATTCCTGCCAACGATGCAAAAGAAAGCGAGTGTGCTGGAGGAATTAAAAAAAAAAATGTGCCTCAAATAGAGACGATGAGAAAATAACTGCAGGACTCAGACATTTCTTGCCTACATGGTGAGGTCAGAGGCAGATGGTTCAGACAAAAGACTGGATGTATGTGGGTAGGTAGACCCAGTTCACTGACTTGGAACCAGAGTGCTTTGAGTAGTCACACCTGATCCCTACTCCCGCTGCTTTCTCTCCAAAGCCCAAAATTAATGGGTTTAAAAAAAAAAAAAAACTAGGACAGCTCTCTGAAGGCTGGGTCATACTTTTTTCCCTGTCTCTTGATACAAGAGCAGCATTTTTATATTTAGTTATGACCCAAATCATGTCAAGGTATCTCTTTATTCCCTTTGGTTTAAGACAGCAGTCATGTTGGGCATCACACAATACATATGTATGTACGTACGTACGTACATACATACGTACATACATACACACACACACACACACACACACACACACACACACATATATATATATATATATATATATATATATATATATATATATATATATATATATATATATATATATATATATATATATATATATGTGTGTGTGTGTGTGTGTGAAATGAGCTGCAAGTGGAATATTCACACAGATCTAAAATTTAAAGTGTGATTTTTGAACTATGCAACATTTTTTGTTTGACCTTCAGGATCCACTGGTATTTCTGTTACATTCATTTCAGCTACTTGTTGTTGGGAGAAATATGTGCCATGTCATCCCAGTGTGTGTGGTGTGCATTTTTGTGCATTTGGTGAGATGCAAGTCATTGATTTAAAAAAAGTAAATGAATATAAAAAAAAAAAATCTTGGATGCATGCTATGGAGTGCCACGTGGTGAAACATGAATTATCTTGTGGTATTTCGAGGATTTCTACTCAGGGGAGAAAAATAAATAAATCAGTTTGTCATTGAAATGCCTTTTGGGCACTCTCCTTTTGAGAAGTGTAATGAGTTTGAGGTTTTGAATAACCTTGTCCTGTCTCGCTTTTCTGACACCTGATCCCAGCCTCTTTCTGAGTGGATTTGTTTGTAACAACAAAGTGATTGATATATTTGTTAACTGCGCCAGAGAGAGACTAGACAAGTGACCGCTGTCTTCCAGCATGTTTCTGAAACAAGACATAACTGTTGGGTTCTACGTCAAATGTCACATGGGTGGTTACATTACTGCAATCAGGTCATTGTTTAATACACATTTTTGGTAATGCAGTAAATGCCAATAAAAACATTTCTAGGACCTAAAGGTGGCTTCATACACTGAACAAAAATATAAATATAAAGCAACACTTTTGTTGTTGCTTCCATTTCTCATGAACTGAAGTCAAAGATCTAAAACATTTTTTATATACACAAAAGACCTATTTCTCTCAAACAATGTTCACAAATCTGTCTAAATCTGCATTAGTGAGTGCTTCTCCTTTGCTGAGTTAATCCATCCCACCTTACAGTTGTGGCATATCAAGATGCTGATTAGACAGCATGATTATTGCACAGGTGTGCCTTAGGCTGGTCACAATAAAAGGCCACTCTGAAATGTGCAGTTTTGCTTTATGGGGAATTCTGGGTGGGGGGGCAGAAAACCAATCAGTATCTGGTGTGACCACCATTTGCCTCATGCAGTGCAACACATCTCCTTCACATGGAGTTGATCAGCAGCCAGACAGCATCAGATGTGAGCATTTTCCCATGGAAGTCGGTTACGACGACGAACTGCAGTCAGGTTGAGACTCCGATGAGGACGACGAGCATGTAGATGAGCTTCTCTGAAATGATTTCTGACAGTTTGTGCAGAAATTCTTTGGTTCTGCAAACCATTTGTTGTAGCAGCTGTCAGGGTGGCTGGTCTCAGATGATCTTGGAGGTGAACATGCTGGATGTGGAGGTCCTGGGCTGGTGTGGTTACACGTGGTCTGCGGTTGTGAGGCCGGTTGGATGTACTGCCAAATTTTCTGAAACACCTTTGGAGATGGCTTATGGTCGAGAAATGAACATTGAGTTCACAGACAACAGCTCTGGTGGACATTCCTGCAGTCAGCATGCCAATTGCACGCTCCCTCAAAACTTGCAACTGTGCTGTGTGATAAAACTCATGAACTCAGCTCAAGAAAAATGGGAGCAGAAACAAGTGTTGCATTTATATTTTTGTTCAGTGTATATCAGTTTATTAGGAGTGTTCAGTAAATTAAGCAGTTTGCCTGGACAGTTCTACACAAATGGTTTCCATGGAACTGGCCAAAGCAGCAACAGACCACTTATCATTCACATATGTTCTGAAGATGCAGTGAAATAAGTATTTATTTTTCCATGAATTGTTTATGTT
Source organism: Thalassophryne amazonica (assembly GCF_902500255.1). Lineage (NCBI taxonomy): Eukaryota > Metazoa > Chordata > Actinopteri > Batrachoidiformes > Batrachoididae > Thalassophryne > Thalassophryne amazonica. Next base: position 83,177,874 of record NC_047110.1, read on the forward strand.
GATGTGTTCATAAAATGAAATGCAGATGTAGTGACTGTTCAAGTTCTTGCACTGCTGTTGGTTAATGGACTGCATTCATATAATGCCTTTCAATCTGATTCAGAAGCTCAAAGCACTTTACAATGATGCCTCACATTCACCCATTCACACACACACTCGCACATCGATGCTGCCATGCAAGATGCTCACTACATACCGGGAACTAGGAGATTAATAACCATGTCCACGGGCCCTGAGTGATTTTATTTTTTATTTTAGGCTGACTGTCAATCTTGCAAAATGTGAGTTTGCAAGGACAGCTGTTACCTACTTGGGTCGTGTAGTTGGTCAGGGAGAAGTTCGCTCTGTTGCAGCTAAAGTTGAAGCTGTTGAGGAATTTCCGGTTCCCACTACTAAAAGAGAATTTATGCCTTTTCTTGGACTGGTCGGTTATTATCGCTGTTTCTGTAAGAACCTTTCCTCAGTGGTTTCGCTGTTAACCAACTTGTTGCGCAAAGATGCTAAATTTGTCTGGTCTTCTCCTTGTAAGCAGTCTTTTGAGAGTGTGAAGAAGCTCGTCTGTGCAGATCCGGTGTTGGCTAAACGAACCATTTCAGCTGTGTGTGGATGCAAGTCATGTGGGGGCTGGAGCGGTCCTGATGCAGTCGGATAATGCTGGTTTGGATAGACCTGTTAGCTATTGCTCAAAGAAATTTGATAAACATCAGCTAAATTATTCAACTATCGAAAAAGACACACTTATGTTGATTTGGGCCCTAAAGCATTTTGAAGTGTACTGATGTGGCGGTGCCACAATTACTGTATATACTGACCATAACCTCTTAACGTTTTTGGCCTCTGTTAAGGTGGCTAATTGGCGTTTGGTGAGGTGGTCTTTGTACCTCCAGACGCATAATTTGGACATCAAACATATTAAGGGGGCAGAAAATCTGGTAGCGGACATGTTGTCACGCGCCCCTCTATAGAAGTTGCATGGCACAGGGTTCTGGAAGAACCTGTGTTTTGTGGAGGGGGGTGTAACGGCCCCTGTGGCCGTCTTGGTGTGTTTGTTTTACGATGTCTGTTGTGTGTTTTGAGGTCCTGGCCACCAGGAGCCGCTGGTGTGGTGCGGTCGCCTTTGCTGCTGCTGCTCCTCCTGTTCCTCTTCTGGATCGTGGCTGGGAGAGCGGTCACGGGCATCTGGTCCTGGCTGGACTTTTTCATCGCGCTATGTTTTTGTTTTTCCTTTTTCTTATTCTAATAATAAATATTGGTTATTGGTTTTAAAAACCCTGGTGCTCTCGTGTGTGCCTCAGTAGTTTTGTTGTGGCTTTTAAGCCGGGTCGTAACACTAAACCATCCACTTCCAAGGTGTTCCTGCACATCACATGTTTTAGCTGCATGTGGGAATCTGTATTCTTTTATGGTGAAGTTACGTTTTTTCTTCTTTTTCTTATTCTTCATTAACAGAGATGCACTGAACCTTTTAAAAAAGCCATCTGTCTGTAAAGACACCTCTGCCATGGTTGCACCAGCAACCCCGAAACCAGTCCCACCTCCAGCACCTGTTCCTGCCCCCCCAGGAAGCACACTCACCATACCACGCCTCTCTGTACCAGGCAAACCAGGGGCACCGGTGAGCAGTCTTTAATCTCACACACTCAGCTTGGTGTCTGTCTTATTAGAAAGGTCCATCTTTTTCCTCTGATGTATTATTTGCACAGTTCGGTTCACTTAAGTTATCAAAGAAGAATGATAAAGCAGTGAGTCTCAATGAACAGTTAGCGCTTCACATCACGAGGTGTTTTGATTTGTAAAATTCTAACTCACTCAAAGAGAGGTTTTCTGTGGATTTTGTTTTGTTTGCACGATCCAGTATCTCCCAACGCAATCTATTTTTCCTCTTTTTTACTCCTTTTGCAGACACACACTGCTGACATTTCTGTGTTTTAGTTGCTTTGACACAATACAGAATTGAGCCCAACTCATATTATTAATTGGCTGATATCGGCTATAAGCCTTTCATGAACATATTGGTATCAGCATCATTTTTGACCTTTTATTTTACAGAATAAACACTTTGGCTGTTTGTAAATGGTGCCATTATGTAGTTTGTCCAGCAGAGGACATTTAATTTTTGTTGAATACGAGTATGGCCAGGATCCACAATGCCCGTTGGCCACACTAGCTACAGAATACAGAGACAAAGTGACCACCTGCCATTCATTTTTAGTCAGAATGGGCATTTTACAACAAAAAGAGAGAACTGGTTGCCATGCCGCCAGCTAGGTTGGACCAAAATAGTTTTATACAAGTACTGTGTGATGCAACATGGTAACTGCCAATCCTGGTGAAGGCTGCATGATGTATGCTAGCTGTTGGTTATATTTATAGTTATCTATAATAAAGTTCATGTTAAACTGTAGAACGTCAAGCCTCGATTACATTTCTTTGTCATAATGGTAGATAACAAAACAGTATGAACCATTGCCGCTTTCTAATGTATGTATTTTTACTACCTAATATTGGTATCATAACGGTCCCCAAAAAATCCATATCAGTTAGCGTCTAATACAGATGCGTTTGGGTTCTCTTACTGTATTTAAAGCCATCTCCAGAAACTTAATTTACAAGATCGCCAGATATATGGTGCATGCGGAAAGTATTCACAGCACTTCACTTTTTCCACATTTTGTGAAAGTGTTATTCCAAAATGGATGAAATTCATTTTTTTTCCTCAGAATTCTTCACACAACATGCCATAATGACAACATGAAAAAAAGTTTTTATGAGATTTTTGCAAATTTATTAAAAATGTAAAAACTAAAATCATATGTACATAAGTATTCACAGCCTTTGCCATGAAGTTCAAAATTGAGCTCAGGTGCATCCTGTTTCCACTGACCATCCTTGAGATGTTTCTACAGCTTAATTGGAGTCCACATAGGGTAAATTCAGTTGATTGGACATGATTTCGAAAGGTACACACCTGTCTACACATAAGGTCCCACGGATGACAGTGCATGTCAAAGCACAAACCAAGGATGAAGTCAACCGAATTTTCTGTAGACCTCTGAGACAGGATTGTCTTGAGGGGCAAATCTGGGGAAGGGTACAGATACATTTCTACTGCATTGAAGGTTCCAGTGAACACAGTGGCCTCCATCATCCAAAAATGGAAGAAGTTCGGAACCACCAGGACTCCTCCTAGAGCTGGCCACCCATCTAAACTGAGTGATCGGGGGAGAAGGGCCTTAGTCAGGGAGGTGACTCTGTCAGAGCTCCAGCATTCCCCTGTGGAGAGAGGAGAACCTTCCAGAAGGGCAACCATCTTTGCAGCAATCCACCAATCAGGCCTGTATGGCAGAGTGGCCAGATGGAAGCCACTCCTTCATAAAAGGCACATGACACCCCACCTGGAGTTTTGCCAAAACGCACCTGAAGGACTCTCAGACCATGAAAAACAAAATCTCTGATTTGATGAGACAAAGATTGAACTCTTTGGCTTGAATGCCAGGTGTCTTGTTTGGAGGAAACCAGGCACCATCCCTACAGCGAAGCATGATGATGGCAGCATCATGCTCTTGTGATGTATTTCAGCAGCAGGAACTGGGAGGCTCATCAGGATTGAGGGAAAGATAAATACAAAAATGTACAGAGACATCCTGGATGAAAACCTGCTCCACAGCTCTCTTGACGTCAGACTGGGGCGACGGTTCATCTTTCAGCAGGACAATGACCCGAAGCACACAGCCAAGATATCAAAGGAGTGGCCTCAGTACAACTCTGTGAATGTCCTTGAGTGGCCCAGCCAGAGCCCAGACCTGAATCCAACTGAACATCTCTGGAGAGATTTAAAAATGGATGTGCCCAGACAATCCCCATCCAACCTGATGGAGCCGATGGAGAAGAGGTGCTCCAAAGAGGAATGGTCCAAACTGCACAAAGATAGGTGCAACAAGCTTGTGGCATCATATTCAAGAAGACTTGAAGCTGTAATTGCTGCCAAAGGTGCATCAACAAAGTATTGAGTAAACGTGATTGCACGTGATTACTTTGTTTTTTATTTTTAAAGAAATTGTCAAAAAATTAAAAAAAAACTTTTCATGTTGTCATTATGGGGTGTTGTGAGTAGTATTTTGAGAGAAACAATGAATTTACTCTATTTTTGAATAATGCTGTAACATAAAATGTGGAAAACTTGCAGTGCGTATGAAAGGGTGGATGATAGATAGATTTGCCTGTGTGTCAACAAAACTGGTGTAAAACCATAAATCTACTTTGGTATTTAAAGCAGACAGGTGTTGCAGAGTGCTTTTAGGGCTGATATGCTTAATCAGCATGAAAGGGACACTTAATCATTTTTCAAGCATGAACAAAGTACTTGAACCCAAGTTGTCAGCTCCAAGGTGTTGTCTGTGTTTTGAAATGATTCTACTGCAGTCAGTTCTAATCAATCATTATCTCATTTTAACAAAGTAAGGGATTCTCCACTTTCTTTGCTCTGTCCACTTTTCCTTCCCACCCTGCCCCTTTTTTCCTCCTCTTCTCTCTCTTGGAGTAGGTCAGGGAGTAGAGCAGGTTGTCTATTAACCCCAGTGTCAGTGTGTTCAGAATCTCATTGCTCCTGAGTGTTGAGGTGTCCTTAAAGCAATCTATTGAATCCCAGAGTGTGTAGCTCATACTTCACACCTCAATCGCACCCACAACAGCCAATATAGAGTCCATTCAAAAAGGAGTGGAAAGACATCTAAACTTATCAAATACCATCCCTGCCCTGCTTCTGTAAAAGTCCTACTGTTAACAGTAATGATAATATTAATAATAGTAGCAACAGCAATATACCTGCCTCGGTGAACCCCATCCTGACCAGGTCCACATAATCACGGGTACACTGAAATCACAAGTCTATAACTGCTTTATTATATGGTAAACAAGGAAATTGGGAGTTTGTCAAACATACTAAAACTGAAAAATCAATCTCAAGTTTCAACTCTTTATTATTACTGTCATACTGCACCAACTATCATCCCATCGATCGACTGGAGATGCCTGTTAAGTCCGTGACGAAGAGTCATCAGGCTTGTTTTCTTATAGAGTTCGCCATTCGCCTGTCTATCTTCCGCGTAAAATCGACTACTCTGTCAAGCATCCCGTCTGTCATAAGTTTCAAAGTTGGGCGCACGTCCCTTTTCAGTGACGTACTTGCGAAACAAGTCGGCTGCTGACTGTGTATTTCTGTGGGTGTTCTTCGCATCTTTTTTGTGTAAAATCCGTTTTAAGTCAGCGTCACTAACAGACGCAAACCTGTCTTCTGCCATCTTGTCAACAAACTGACAGCCAAAGTAGGCATTGTATCGCGTTCTCTGATTGGTCGTTATCGATAGAAGGCGTCGCTCGATTAGCTAGCACTACGCTGCATGCGAGGTGTGCCTGTTTCGCACACACGGTCTACACGGCTCCACCAGCGCTCAAATTGGCATGTGGTACAGCTCAGAAAGTGGCAAATGGGCCAATCAGAAGTTGGCAAAATCTCATACCATATTATTATAATAATAATAATAATAATAATAATAATCAAGCTAAAATACAATTTTTGTTTGAAACTGTTGAATGTTTGGACACTGCTTTCAGTTCTCACCCACATCATTCCACAGTCTCACCCCATAAAATGACATGCAGAATCTTTTCTTGTTTGTACGGATTTTATTCATTTTAAAGTTCTTTTTCTCTCTTAATTTATATCTCTCCTTTGATCCCTGGACAATTTCTGTGTGTTTTGGTAAAAGGTTATTTATTTATTTATTTATTTATTTGCTTTGTACAAGATCTGTGGTGTTTGGAATTTTTCCTAGTTTTGACTTTAAGAAGCATGATTATGGTCTTGATAGCCAACGTTATGAATAACCTGTATTGCCCTTTATGTAAAAATAGTTAGTGATTTTATTGAACTTGTAGTTATTGTCCCAGATCTCCACACAGTAATTGAAATCCGGTAAGACAATGGAACAGTGTAGGATGCGGAGTGATTTGTGATCCAGATCATTTTTTGCTTTGTTTAACACTGAAATGCTTCTTGATAATTTGGTTTATATATATTTGATGTGTGGTTTTGAACTGATTTTCTCATCCTACTAAGGGCAAAGTTGGGGGGTTTTTCTCACCTAAATGGATGCTGCACTCACTGCAGTTTATTGTCTGGAATAGCCCTACATTGCATGTCAGAGTTTCTAGAATTCAAACATTTTAGGTTTCAGCTTTTTTTGTTTTTCACCACTTTCATCACTTACATCAAATCTACTTCACTGATTCTCACCATATAGGTAGATATTAGGGCATTGAAGACTCCATTGAATTTTAGAGGTAATCCATAGTGGCGGACATCAGAAATCTTGGATTGCTCATTAAAATTTATTCATCATCTCAAAATATGCTTTACTCCTATTATTTACATCTCCTTTCCTGCTATCTTCCTCCTTAGGGCACATTCACAGAGATCCCAGCCTCAAACATCCGACGTGTGATTGCTCAAAGATTAACGCAGTCGAAGACCACCATCCCCCATGCTTATGCCTCTCTTGACTGTGACATGGCTGCTGTCATGCAGCTCCGCAAAGATCTGGCTCAAGGTGAAAATGCAAGACTTTTAAGGAGGTTTTTACATTGATGCTACTCATTACAAGCACATGTGTTAATGTTGTGTAATGTCCTGAATGGTAACAACTGGAAGAACTTTGTTTCCATATAGCCATTTTTTAAGAATTTTCAGATGCCTGCATTTTCAAGAAGGACAGTCTTTGACCAAGCTTTATTAGATTACATTCTTTTTAGATGACCGTATTTTCCGGAATATAATTCGCACCGGACTATAAGTCACACACTTTTCTTTGTTACGAGCTCTTTAATTTGTGGTTTTTGTGCATTATTATATTGTTTTTTATTATTATTATTGGTACCATTTATTCTTTTATGATTGGAGTTTATTTTGTACTTTGATTCTTGTGAAAGTAATATATTAATAGTGATTATAATGACTGTTATTAATAATAACAAACTTGTGAATGTTCTATATATAAATCATATCAGAGTATAAGTTGCATGCCTTCCCAAAGTTGTAAAAAAAAAAAAGTGACTTATACTCCAGAAAATATGGTAAATTAGTGCAGAGTACAGGTACATGGCTAAAGAAACGCAGTTGACATCTAACCAGAATTGTAAAAAAGCAGTACCAAGTGCACTCCAGTAATATGTGCTTTTAGGAGTGAGTTAGACGAATAGGAGATGGATAATATACAGATGTGTGGGTGATTCTTAGACTACGGGCACTTATGTCCTTTGATCATATTGTATGAAAAACAGAAAAAAGGGGAAATTTCACACTTTTATAGTTATCTTTACAATGAAAGTGTGTTAAGAAATTTGTTCTAGTAGTCTATGATGACTTTTTCACCTTTTTTCAGCATCATTATATGCAAATATTGCCGTTTTGTGCTTGTCCCACACCCAGACTTTTGATCTTCAATGATAAAAATGAATGGTAAAGAAACGTTTTTTTCTAATGTTTTAAAATATCTCTGAATAAAATATCAGTAAAATAATCAAAACATAATTGGGGTATTCAATGTCATACAACTGTTGTGATTTTTGGCTTATTTGTCATGTTTCTCTTGCAATCGAAATTGATCAGTTTTTGACTTGTATTTTTGAAAGCTTACTACAACAGCTGGCAGTTTTTTGTTTGTTTGGGTTTTTTTTTGGCTTTACTAATTTTTCAAACAACAGACTTCCAAATCTCTCTGCCTGATGTATGAAATCGAATAGTGAGCTCACCGTTGTTGGTGAGTGTGAGTGCAGTAAAGTTTTCCTTTTTAGAGTTGTTTAGGAGACCTCTCATTTTCCAGAAGCAGAGTAATTTCATGGTTAGGTTATTATACCCTGTGCAAACAAAAGATTGGGATACAATATAAGAACTGCCCTGTCTGTCTGCCTCACCGTGAGTCTTGTAACCACAACTCCTCCTCAACTGGTTGGTGGATGTCAGGGAAATTTCACACAAGGGTAGCATACCACATGAAGATCTGCATAAATTAAATCATTCTGCTCAGACTTCTTCAAGGGGTCGTAATTGATCTTTTGCATTTGATTGATGAATCAAATGCAAAAGTACTATGATACTGACTTCCTAAATGCAATACCTCCTAAACTGGTTTATAGATTTCATTGAATCTTCACACAGTGGTACACCATATGAAGATTTGCATGAAGGAAAACTGTTCTGGTCCAGCATTGTCAGCTGGAGATAATTGATGTTTTCATGTTTGTTTGTTATATACACATATCACATTTATCAGTTATATAAAAATTCAGTAAGATATATCTTCTATTATACATCCCAAATCTAAGGTGGAACCCTACTAGTGTAAGGTACACCTAAATAGCTTAAAAAAAAGCAGAGCCACTTAGGTGCCTGGTCTTGAGAATCCCATGGGAACTCTCCCTACCTACCTAAGCGGCTCGAGAATATGGACAGCATGTATATAAGTGACATATACACAATCAGGGCAGTTAACAGCATATACAAGAAATATAGTTACTACATAATATTATAGGAGTTAGCTCCTGAATCCTAAGTGTTCATACAGGAGAAGATTGTAGTATACATCTACCTAGTCTGGAGACTTGTAAAACTAAATTATAGCTAGTAGGCTAAACTATAAATCTGGTTGTATTATTATAGAAACAGAAGCTATGATGTAATATGTTTCAGTTTCTATCTAAAGTTCACCCTACTAGCTAGGTTATAGTTGCTACTATAGGATGACAAATTCCATACACTACATGTTTTCTAATGGAAACCCCAAATTTAGATACTATGTGTTCATATCTATTAAAGAACCCATTAAACTGAAGAACCACTAAAATATACACCATGTAAAAGAGTTAAAAGTAAAAAAAAAAACCAAAAAAAAACATCGTGAGCCAACAAACCCACTGTTTGCTTGCTTACACATTTTGAAATTTTGGGACTTGGTTGATTATATCATGATAAAGACAATGTATAAAGTTAACAAGAAACTCTTGCCTCTACATGTCCAGGAACTGTTTAAAATGAGGGAGTCCTGTTATCACCTGAGAGGAACATTAGGATTTGACAGCTTGAAGATTCGAACTACTGTAAAAAGTCAGTGCATCTCCGTCAAAGGTGTTAAAATCTGGAATAACTGTTCTGATTGTATTAAATTATCTGGCACTTTGGCTGCTTAAGACTTTATAAAAACAATATAATTTCTTATAATAGTATGATAAATTAGCTTAACTGACTTTGTTACCTTTCTTCTGTTTTATGTGTGCGTTATACTGCTGTTTGTTCGGCTGTGTTCAGATATTTTCTTTTACTGATTAATTTATATTGTCTCTGCTTTTCTTTCTTGTCTTTTTTTTTCTTTTTTGGTATTGTATGGGTGTACATATATGTGTATATAGCAACTGGTGAAAGGGGGTGGCGTTTATAAGCTTTTGCTTCAGCCTTCACCCTTTCAGCCACAGAAAACTGGGAAATTGTTTGAGTATTTGATTTCTTTTGTTTGAGTTTTTGTTTTCTTTTGTTTTGTATTATGAGAGATTCTTGTGTTAAGTATGTGTGTGTGTGTGTGTGTGTGTGTGTGCACACCAAATAAAATTCATTCATTCATTCATTCGTAAAAGTGCAAATCTTGAAAGTAGGCTAACTGTAACCAGATGAGCAACTGTTATTTTAGCAGTTAACTAGCCTAGCACACCTTGCTAGCTAGCAAAGCTGAGCAAAGCCGGTAACAGGCGTATAAAGTACAATAGCGTTGCTTCACCTTGCAATAACAGTCGTAACAACAAATACATATAACAACAAATGCAAACAAATATGTGTATTAATATTAGCTTCCCAAACAGAACAGACTATGTTGTTAGCTATGACAAATGGTACTGCAGCCGACTCGATAAGCTAACATTAGCTGCTCGGTTTAGCTAATTGTAACCCACTCCTCCCTGTTCCTTCATCCCTGCATCCTGTAGATGTTATCACTAATATAATAATATTAAAAAAGGACAAAAAAGAAGACATTTGTATATATTCACAACCATATTGTGTGCTGAAGTGTATGATATAAGTACCGCAATGAAAGGATACTGAGGTGGAACAAATCCCAGCTAAGGAGAGCTCGGGCTCGCAGCCACAGCGACATGTAGGCCAGGGTAGCATGTAACTGGCTCGGCGGAGAGGGATCAATTCCAGGTCCGCTAACGGCGACAGTGGTAGGCCTAGTTACCACTTTCAGTGACAAACTCATTGCAACGACGTCTAACTGACATATACATAAGGCAAGTGTAGCCTAGGCAGGTTATTTGAGAAATAATAGCTAGTAGGCTAAGCTGTAATTGTAGCTATGTTACTATAGAAACAGAAGCTACGATATCATATGTTTATGTATAAACAGACCTGTTGGACTCTTCAGCACAGAGGTTAGCTAGTTTAGTTTTAGCATCACAAAAGGTTTACTGTCAACGATAGATAATACATGCACACAACTAATATGACTGAGCAGGGGTATTGTTTTGTAAGTTCGAAAATAGATCTCTAGTTAATCATCCTGTTTTAAGGTATTCAGCACTGTCTGGTCCTGCACTACTAGGCTCTCACCAGAGTTGGCTATGATGGCAGACTGAATCCATCTAAAACACTGTGGTGACCCATGGAGAAGGGGAGTGTAGTAAATACTAAGGACTGAGTCATGTTTCACTGTAAAGTCACTTCTTAGCTGGAATATTGTCCCAATGTGTAAATGTCTTCTTTTTTTTAAGCTCTGCTCAGTGTTGTGCTGTCACAAACGTTGTTCTTGCTTATTCACAGTTGCCCGGAAAGTGATGTCACAGTTGACAGTGTCACCTTCAAAATTCAGTGCATCACATTCTATTGACAGTTTCTCTGTGGAGCTGCATGGGTCTACACTTAATTACTGTATTTTCTGGAGTATAAATCTCTTCTTTTATTATCAGAGCTTTACTTTGGGTTTTTTGTGCATTGTTGTGAACTCAGTCACATGGGGTGTGCAGCTAGTACATTCTGAGTGCTGGTCCCAAGCCCGAATAAATGAGTAGGGTTGCATCAGGAAGGTCATCCAGCGTAAAACAAGCCATAATAACCATGCAGAGTACAAATTTAATTTCCATACCGGATAGGGATGGGTATTGATAAGATTTTATCGATATCGATTCTGCTTATGGATCCGATTCCTTATTGATTCCCTTATCGATACCTCTTGTGAATTTTTGTACTAAAAGTAGGCTTTACGGTTTTCTATGTATTTCATTGAGTCTTAAAGTAAATAAATATGAAATTGGTCACTGTATCCTTGATCTCTGGACATAAATAAAAATAAACAAAACGGTGTTTCGCTTTGAAATTATTAATTCCGACTGGATTCTATCGTTCTAACTTGACTCGGCAGAGAGCTGTGCAGCGTTTGAAGCTGTGTGAACAGAACGGAGGACGATTCTCGTTTCTTTCTTGCAACAAGACTGGAGTCCCAGTTAGTGACTTTAATCCCCACAAAAGTGACTCACAATTTCACATATTCAGGGATGAACGTGGTGAAAAACAAAAAAAGCTGAAACCCAAAATTACCCCCCAACACCACCTGCATGAAAATGTTTGAATTCTAGAAGCTCTGAAATGCTATCTGGGACTATTCCAGACGATAAACTGGAGTGAGTGCAGCATCCATTTAGGTGAGAAAAAAAACCCAACTTTCCTTATTCATATTCATTCCAGTAGTATTCTGCTCTTACTAGGATGCAGCAGTTTTCTAGCTTGGCAGATAGTTCTGGAGGAAATCACTGAAGAAATTAACACATTGAAAATATGGTTTGACCGAAACAAACTGTCATTAAACTTAAATAAGACAGGGATGAAGTGGAAGTGGAAGAGTCACTAGGTGTCCACAGGAAACATTTATGTCTGTATGTATGTATGTATGTATGTTCATTGTTAGTTGGTTTTATATTTTCAATATAAATCACTCCTGCCACCTTTCTCCACCCACTCCACTCTGCCTGCACTCTCTTCTTCACCTCTTTACCACACTCTCCATTACTTTGAGCAGTTGACCCCAAATATTTAAACTCATCTACTTTCACCACTTCTACTCCTTGTAACTGCACTATTCCACTGGGCTCCCTCTCATTCACACACATGTACTCAGTCTTGCTTCTACTGACTTTCATTCCCCTTCTCTCCAAAGCATATCTCCACTTCTCCAGACTAGACTCAACTTGCTCTCTACTCTCACTACAGATCACAGTGTCATCTGCAAACATCATAGTCCATGGGGACTCCTGTCTGATCTCATCCGTCAACCTGTCCATAACCACTCCAAACAAGAAAGGACTCAGAGCTGATCCTTGGTGTAATCCCATCTCCACCTTGAATGAGTCTGTCATTCCGACTGCGCATCTCACCGCTGTCACACTATTCTTGTACATGTCCTGCACTACCCTAACATACTTCTCTGCCACTCCATACTTCCTCATACAATACCACAGCTCTTCTCTTGGCACCCTGTCATAAGCTTTTTCTAAGTCCACAAACACACAATGTAACTCTTTCTGGCCTTCTCTGTACTTCAACAGTATTCTCAGAGCAAACATTTCATCTGTAGTGCTCTTTCTCAGCATGAAACCATATTGCTGCTCACAGATCTTCACCTGTTTTTTAAGCCTAGCTTCTACTACTCTTTCCCATAACTTCATGCTGTGGCTGATCAACTTTATGCCTCTGTAGTTACTGCAGCTCTGCACATCACCCTTGTTCTTGAAAATAGGAACCAGCGCACTTCGTCTCCACTCCTCAGGCATCCTCTCACTTTCCAAGATTTTATTAAACAATCTGGTTAGAAACTCTACTGCCATCTCTCCTAGGCATTTCCATGCCTCCACTGGAATGTCATCTGGACCAACTCCCTTTCCACTCTTCATCCTCTTCATAGCAGCCCTCACTTCTTCCTTACTAATCTCTTGTACTTCCTGATTTACTCTCACCACATCATCCAGCCTTTTCTCTCGCTCATTTTCTTTATTCATTCAGCTCTTCAAAATATTCCCTCCACCTTCTCAACACACACTCCTCACTTGTCAGCACATTACCATGTGCATCTTTTACCACCCTAACCTGCTGCACATCCTTTCCAGCTCTGTCCCTTTGTCTGGCCAATTGGTACAAGTCCTTTTCTCCTTCCTTACTATTCAACTTCTTGTACAGCTCGCAATATGCCTTTTCCTTCGCTTTTGCCACTTCTCTTTTCACCTTACACCGCATTCCTTGTACTCCCGTCTACTTTCTTCATCTCTACGACTATCCCAAAACTTTTTCGCCAACCTCTTTCTTCTTATGCTTTCCTGGACCTCTTCATTCCACCACCAAGTCTCCTTGTCTTCCTTCCACTGTCCATATGTCATACCCAGTACTGTCCTAGCTGTCTCCCTCACCACATCTGCAGTACTTTTCCAGTTGTCCAAAATTGCTTCCCCTCCATCCAGTGCTTCTCTCACCTGCTCGCTAAATTTCACACAACAGTCCTCCTCCTTCAGCTTCCACCATCTGATCCTTTGTTGAGCTCTCACTCTCTTCTTCTTCTTTACCTCTAAATTCATCATACAAACAACCATCCTATGCTGTCTAACGACACTCTCTCCTGCCACCACCTTACAGTCTCTGATTTCTTTTAGCTTGCACCTCCTATAAAGAATGTAGTCCACCTGTGTACACCTTCCTCCACTCTTATATGTTACCCTGTGCTCCTCCCTTTTCTTAAAGTAGGTATTCACCACAGCCATTTCCATCCTTTTTGCAAAATCAGCTACCATCTGTCCTTCCCCATTCCTATCCTTGATACCATATCTACCCATTACTTCCTCATCACCTCTGTTCCCTTCACCAACATGGCCATTGAAGTCCGCTCCTATCACCACACTTTCATGCTTGGGCACACTGTCCACCACCTCATCTAACACACTCCAGAAATCTTCTTTCTCCTTCATCTCACAACCTACCTGTGAGGCATATGCACTGATGCTATTCATCATCACCCCTTCAATTTCCAACTTCACACTCATCACCGTGTCAGACACTCGCTTAACCTCCAACACACTTTTAACATACTCTTCCTTTAAAATGACCCCAGCGCTATTTCTCTTCTTGTCCTCACCATGGTACAACAACTTGTACCCACCGCCGATGCTCCTGCCCTTACTTCCCTTCCACTTGGTCTCTTGCACACACAATATGTCTACCTTTCTCCTCTCCATCATATCAGCCAGCTCTCTCCCTTTACCAGTCATACTACCAACATTCAAAGTCCCTACTCTCATTTCCACCCTTCTAGTTTTCTTCTTCTCCCGCTGTTTGTGGAAACATTCTCCTCCTCTTCTTTGTCGTTTTCACCCAGCAGTAGCCCAATTTCCACCGGCACCCTGTTGGGCAACAGCACTGGTGGCGGATGTTGTTAACCCAGGCCACGACCGATCCGATATGGAAATTTGATTCTTAGTTTGCATAGTTGGGTTGGCTTGTTTTACGTCGGATGCCCTTCCTGATGCAACCCTCCTCATTTATCTGGGCTTGGGACCGGCACTCAGAATGTACTGGCTGCACACCCCATGTGGCTTAGTTGTTCAAAGGAAAGCTGCGCTGCAGAAAAGTTGATTATAGACCCGCTGCAGGGTCTGTAATCAATGTAGAGAAATTATAATTTTCCTGACAAACACCCCCAAAAACAACTGCCACTCTAAAGGACCAATAAGGGAATCGTTAAGTAAAAAGGTTATTGATGTCGGTGGATCGAATAATTTCTTAACGATACCCGAAAGGAACCGAAAAAACCTAAAGTGAAAAGAGAAGTGGCAAAAGACCATGAACTATGCTGTTTGCAAATTACTTGATCTGTAGTGAAGAGTAGAGAGCAGGTTGAGTCTAGCATGGAAATATGGAGATATGCTCTGGAGAGCAGGGGATGAAAGACAGTAGAAGCAAAACTGAGTACACGTGTGTGAATGAGGGAGCCCAGTGGAATAGTGAGGTTACAAGGAATAGAGGTCATGAAAGTAGATGTTTAAATACTTAAATATAAGTCACAGGACCTCCCAAACTATTAAAAAAAGAAAACAATGACTTGTACTCCTTAACACAAGTTGTTTGCATCTGTAAAATACAGTTGTGACTAAACATCTAAAGTCAGTAATTTAGATGGCATCTACACTCATCTGGCATTTTTGCTTCTCCGTTTAGAAATGATTGTTTTGCAGAAAATGCACTGCTTTGTGTATCATGATAATTTAGCGGTTTTCTACAGGGCACATATTTTTACTTGATGGTAGCACTACCTCTGTCTCATTAATTGTCACCATTGCAGGTAATATAAGTGAAGCACTAGTGCTGATTTTTTTTATATGAGTTTAAATTAAAATTTGATTATAAATCAGATTAACAGACTTAATTTATGTTGTGTTCTTTTCAGAAGACGTCAAAGTGTCTGTGAATGATTTCATTGTCAAGGCAGTTGCTGTTACGCTTAAAGTAAGTATTATATATTATACCTGTTGTTATGTCAGCCAAAAATGTTGTGTTTTGTCCATTTTTTATTGTTTTGCAGCAGATTGCAATAAGTTGGTGATCCAGCTTGAGCTGAAGGAATTTTCGAACAATATTTAGCAGAATACTCAAAAACTGGCCATTGTATGGGTCTGGATAAAGTGGCAGAGCCTGGGAGTTTTTAATTTGTTTCAACATTGCAATAATGCAGAACTAGCTCTGTCCTTTGCTGCATTTCCAGTAAGTCCTATAGAATTTGTCTTTGCTAAAATTGTGTATATTGCCATAACATTAATTTCCCCACAGATATGCAGGTTGTTAGTCTGTCGCTTCTTAATGGAGTTCAGCGAGGCACATACATATTTTGTTCATAATTTTTGAGGCAACTTGGATTACTAATTTGCATATTGCGCCTGCAGGTTATCTCTGTCTTCTTTGACATTTTATTCATTTGTAAGGTAAACCAACTGTTTTCAAAAGCCATGTCTTTATGAGGCTGATGTGATTATTGAATCAGACTGATAACTGCACTAATTTAATGTTATGAGGAAATTACACAAACATCAGTCTTCCAAATTCATTAAAAACAAAGTCTGAAAGACACAATTTCATGATGTTGAGGAAAGATGTCATTACTTCCTTGAAATGTTTGAACCAAAATTGAAGTTAAAAAAATGTACTGTATTTTCTTGGGTTATTTTCCTTCATTTGTTGTGAAACTTGTGTATGTCCTCCGGTGAATTTAACATAAGACTTAATTCGTACACAGCATCACAGGAGCTTGACATTTGCACATTGTATAATGTAGAAAGTATCAATAGAACACAACTCTATTTTGAGTAAGTGGTTGCTGTGTGAATCATGTGCTTGCATTAATATATGTCTGTATAAATGTTCATTCCATCCATAAATGTGACAAACATAGCACAAGAAATGTCTACATTTCCATATATATATATATATATATATATATGTATATATATATATATACACTCAACAAAAATATAAACGCAACACTTTTGGTTTTGCTCCCATTTTGTATGAGATGAACTCAAAGATCTAAAACTTTTTCCACATACACACTATCACCATTTCCCTCAAATATTGTTCACAAACCAGTCTAAATCTGTGATAGTGAGCACTTCTCCTTTGCTGAGATAATCCATCCCACCTCACAGGTGTGCCATATCAAGATGCTGATTAGACACCATGATTAGTGCACAGGTGTGCCTTAGACTGTCCACAATAAAAGTCCACTCTGAAAGGTGCAGTTTTATCACACAGCACAATGCCACAGATGTCGCAAGATTTGAGGGAGCCTGCAATTGGCATGCTGACAGCAGGAATGTCAACCAGAGCTGTTGCTCGTGTATTGAATGTTCATTTCTCTATCATAAGCTGTCTCCAAAGTCGTTTCAGAGAATTTGACAGTACATCCAACCAGCCTCACAACCGCAGACCACATGTAACCACACCAGCCCAGGACCTCCACATCCAGCATGTTCACCTCCAAGATCGTCTGAGACCAGCCACTCGGACAGCTGCTGAAACAATCGGTTTGCATAACCAAAGATTTTCTGCACAAACTGTCAGAAACCATCTCAGGGAAGCTCATCTGCATGCTTGTCGTCCTCATCGGGGTCTTGACCTGACTCCAGTTCGTCGTCGTAACCGACTTGAGTGGGCAAATGCTCACATTCGCTGGCGTTTGGCACGTTGGAGAGGTGTTCTCTACACGGATGATGCGAAGGAGATGTGTTGCACTTCATGAGGCAAATGGTGGTCACACCAGATACTGACTGGTCTCCCCCCCCCCCCCCAATAAAACAAAACTGCACCTTTCAGAGTGGCCTTTTATTGTGGGCAGTCTAAGGCACACCTGTGCACTAATCATGGTGTCTAATCAGCATCTTGATATGGCACACCTGTGAGGTGGGATGGATTATCTCAGCAAAGGAGAAGTGCTCACTATCACAGATTTCGACTGGTTTGTGAACAATATTTGAGGGAAATGGTGATAGTGTGTATGTGGAAAAAGTTTTAGATCTTTGAGTTCATCTCATACAAAATGGGAGCAAAACCAAAAGTGTTGCGTTTATATTTTTGTTGAGTATATATACGAGGTCTATTAGAAAAGTATCCGACCTTATTATTTTTTTCAAAAACCATATGGATTTGAATCACGTGTGATTACATCAGACATGCTTGAACCCTCGTGGGCATGCGAGAGTTTTTTTACACCTGTTGGTTACGTCATTCGCCTGCAGTGTTGCCACAGTTACTTTGAAAAAGTAATCCAATTACTGATTACTCCTTGAAAAAGTAACTTAGTTACTTTACTGATTACTCAATTGTAAAAGTAACTAAGTTAGATTACTAGTTACTTTTTTAGTTACTTTCCCCAGCTGCCGACAACAACCCACCTCAACATGACAATGATACCTGTTTTGCCAAAACTTACTTTATAGTCACCCTTTCTTAACTTCAATGAAAATAAATACTTGTTTTATAAAAAGTACAATAAAGACCTCTTTCTTGACCTCA